>NC_057695.1:252311-260734 GCF_014466175.1 Vespula pensylvanica
AAAAATAACCTAGAAAATGGCTTTCATTTATCGACGTACGGTATTGACCGATCACGTGATATCACTACCTTATCGACTGGTTCGAAAAAAATTTTTACCTACGCGACGATCTTTTCGAATGAAATATCGTTTTTGAAAATATTTTTCTAATCACGTTCACGTTCTATTTAGACAAAAAAAAAATAATTCGTTCGAATATTCTCCGATTAATAATTGATTTTCTTTTTCTTTTATTATTTATTTACTTTTCCTTTCTATAGCAAAGGAGAATACGTATATATATATATATATATATATTTCATTTATTATCGATAAATATTAAGGATCGATAAGGTACTATATATTTTGACGATATCAATTAAACGTATATGTCCTTACGTGCTGGTTAAAAAAAAAAAAAGGAATAACCAAGAAGTCCACTGTGCTATGATCGGCTGTAATCGCTGTGGTCTTCGAATACAAAGTTAGCAAGTAAGTCAAATGAATATACAAAAGTCTCTCTGTGTACCATATTACAGCCGATTAAAGCTGAGTTCATACAAAGATAAATTTAACAACGCGTACCTTTTCTTTTTTGTTTCATTAATTATTAACCCTTCTCCTAATTCACATTTATAAAACAAAAAAAAAAAGAGAAAGAAAAACATTTATTCTTGTGTCTGAGAAAAAACAGCTACGACGTACAATTTGATATTTTTCCTGACTACTTTGGTCAAATTTAGTTAAAAATACTATGGCTGTCAAATTAACATCTAATAGAAAAAGAAAATTAAAAAAAAGGAATTTAGATACATATATATATATATATATAATATATATATTATATACATATATATATAATTATTCATAGATTTTTCCTTTATAAAAATCTCTTAGTACTATTTTTCTTCAGTACAACCAATCACATGAAAAAGTTACTAAACTTTAATCCTTATTTCTAATTCATTATAATACTTATTGTTAAATGTTTCCGACAAGAATCTTCATCATGGCATGATAATTATTTTATTTATTCGATCGTTTGATACGTTCGTAAAAAGAAAAAAAGAAAACAAAGAAAAAGAAAAAAGTACTAGAAATATTCTATCAAAATAAGAATATAGTGACTATAATATACTAGATAGATGGCGCTATAATAGTTCGGTGTTAAATAATTTTAATAGGCGAGTGTGTAATCTCAGTGAAATATACACTTCGTGTTTTATGGATCGATATATTTTGATGATATCTCGAAAGTCGAAATCGGTGGCGTGGCTGTGTTCTCTGTTCGTTCGTTGTGCGTTTCTGAAGGTTGTAATACTGAGAAAAAAATGACGGCACACGACCAGATGCGAGCGATGCTCGATCAATTAATGGGAACAGGTCGAAATGGTAGGTATTATTAAATATATTATTCATCAAATTGTTATTATTATTTCCAGTGATTAAATCTCAAAAGTGAACGAATGAAATTTAATTATCGACACAAGATGGGTGACACGAGGCCATATTGATCGTTTATCAACACATACACACACATACGTGCAAATACATCATACATACATTATATATATATTATATATTTTATATATATATATATATATATATATATATATATATGTAGGAAGCTTGGAAATTTTTCAAATATTATTTATTTCTTTTTTGCTCTATAGGTGAAAATAACAAATTTCAAGTGAAATACTCCGATCCGAAGGTCTGCAAGAGTTTTCTCCTGGCATGCTGTCCACACGAGATACTTTCTTCAACGGTGAGTACAATATGAAATTATCTAATTCGAAATTAAAATATAGCACACCACTGGCATACATATATCACAAATACAAGCATATATGAGTTTCTTATGGCCAAGTTATTTAATTTTCTGATGTATACATTTAATGTGATCTATATGTTAAATTTTATCAATTGTCGATTTCTATATGTCCTTTCTATTATTAAAAATAAAAATATAAAAAAGAATCTATTTGTATCTCCCGTTTTCTTCTCTAAATCTATCTTCTGTCTCAATTTTGCTAGGTGGTGTGCTTCTTTGTTAAGATTTTGACAAATTTAGATTATAAGGAAACCTTCTCTCCTTATTGTAATTTATAAGCGTACAAGTACAGTGGTGTTTTGATATTTCTGTACCTGAAGATTTTCATTAAGAATCAAATTACACTATATAACACCGAGATTTTGTAGCACAGGGTAGTAGTATATTTTTAAATAATTTACAGCTCATATATATATATATACGTACATATATATATATATATATTTTATTAGCACAATAGCTGCTATATGATGACGTAGTCAGAATAATTAAAAAAAAAAAAAAAATAAAAATAAAAAATAAAAAAAAATAAATAAATAAATAAAAAAAAAGTAGTTAGATTATATATTTTTGATATTTCCCAAGTGCAAAAGATTAAGTATGCACACAATATATAATAAATCTTAAGAAGTTTAATATATACTCTTATGTACTTGTATGATGCAACATCCACTGCTTCGCGCATTTCATTGTCATATCGTGCGAATTGGTCATAAGGGTGTTTGTTATGTGAAACACATTGGTATTTAATTAAAAATTTTTAATGTCAAACTTTACAATTATTAAATAAAAAATTCAGAGATTTTTAATTGATAAATGCGGGAATATCAGTAAGTATATTATATATTATATATTTATAGTTACTTTTTATGTTAAGAAAGGTTTTTTCTTAAAAAAAAAAGAGAGAGAGAGAGAGAGAGAGAGAAATGAAAAAAAAAAAACAGATTTGAAAAATATTATTATCATTTAATATTGATAATAATATGTATATCACAGTTAACAAATACCCTTAGTGATTTCTATCATCGAAGGTAACGCGTTGGCTAACTACGCAGAGTACAAACCGAAATGAAATATTAACGACGAATGCGCACGAAAGTAATGATATTCAGATACTAATACCAACGTAACCACAGTTCTATTTCCAGAGTCTCTGGAAAAAGCAAAGTCAATCTGATCCATTGTACAATATTGTTGCGAGTATTGTCCGCTCATATGTCGTGTTGTACTTGTCACTCTCACATGCGCGTTACTGTAAGTACTGAAAGCGAAAAGGACGTACGTATTACATATACAATTTGATTATTATTACATAATTAAAGTATTAGGTGTTAATTTGATTGACAAAAAAATATGGTAAGCGGCTGTCTCAGCCTCTCTACCACTCTATATGGTTGTGAGGCTGAGTACCGCATTTAATATTCCCAGACCCTGAAAGGCGTGTAAGTTGGTGAGTAGCATCATGCTGATTCATGCGATGATGTCTTACAGTCGCTTCTTACTAACAATGCCATTTATGGCAGGTAGAAAATGAAGTTTATTTTAAGTATATACATATATGAAAAACCAACCTTGGAATTATGGGTACAGGAAATGAAGCACTGATCTGTAAGTAAGACTTGCTAATTGCCATGAAAACATAAAATAGTATATTTTCTTGGATTTTAGCTCTCAAATGTAATTGACTTCACTATATAATCTAATGTACTTTAACTTATTATTATACAATCAAAAAATCAGGCAAAATCATTTTTCTTTTACTTCCTTTTTTTTTTATTTTTTTTTTATTATTTTTTTTTTTATGAGTAATTTAAAAGTTATATATTAATTTCTTTTTCCATAAAACTGTAGAATGACGCAATTAATTGAATACATGTGTATGTTTATAGGGGATATTTAGTATTGAATTTCAGGTCTCTATATTTATGATCGGTTTAATTGATAATTAAAATAATTGTAAGAGTACAGACATCATTAATATGAACCTAATAGAAAAAAATATATATATATGTATATATGTATATATATATATTGATGTATATGTAATAATTAACGTATAAAAACCTTCCTTTTATCATAAATTCAATGTGGGAATAATAAGATATTGGCAATTTGCAAAACATAAAATGTCCACAAGAAAAAGTGAGAGATGGCATGAAGCAGAGACAATATTAAGCGGAATTATACAACGTGCCAGTTCCATTAGCAAAATTCCCCTCAGCATTGGATGTACGTATTCAACTCGATTTTCTAAATCGTTTAGCAGTCTCGCAAGGCAGTTCGTGCCGTACGTAAATAGTGTAATATACTATTAGGATATAAGTTCTTTCATAGAAATGAACATGTGAACTGAAGGTGTATGCTGATTGTAGCGTCATTGTCATCGCATTGTCGTGTCAGGCGGAGAGGTGTTACCACTCTGTAAGTGAATTCTATGTATAAAACTACATTGTTAATTTACCCATTGAATCAACCGATGAGAGCGATTTTTCATATGCGTTCTTAATAGCGCATTAGTGCAAGTGCTATAGTTTATAAGTTCGTCTTGAAACATTTTTAGATCATCTTTTAAAAATATACGGGTGTGTATATGTATCTCACTTTTAGTAATAAATATATCCCTATCTGTATGGTACTCATTAAATTGAGTATTGACATAAAATATTGATTTCAACTAAGGAATCATAAACAAGGTGATATGTTTAATATTAGAAGCGAAATATGAATACTTTACCTAGGTTTTATCTCTTTGGGGGATTTTATATATTGTCCGAGATCTTGGATAAACAATTTATCTCTAATAATAAATTCAAACTAATTTCACATGAAATACAGAGCAGCCAACAACCTTGCTCTTGTCAAATAAGATTTCTCAACTGAAGTCTCGCAAAGGGTGTTTAATTATGTGTATATATATTATATATATATATATATATATATATATATAATATACATATATATATATACACATATATAAAAATAAGAATCATTACTTTGTTAAGAAGATATAATAATTTAATATGAATTAATTTGTAAATCGCAGCGCATGGACCTGGGAGAATGCCCCCAGATTCACGACTTGGCCCTACGGGCTGACTATGAGGCAGCACAAAAGAAGAAGGATCATTTTTATGATATTGATGTAAGCATTTTCTTACCTGATTACCTAATCAGTTAAACAAAAATATATATATACGATAAATCTTTTAAACATACATTGTCATTAGGCTATGGAACATCTACAAAATTTTATCGCGGACTGCGATCGTCGTACTGAACAAGCAAAACAACGTCTCGCAGAAACACAAGAAGAATTAAGTGCAGAGGTTGCAGCAAAAGCAAACAATGTACATGTTCTTGCCGAAGAGATTGGTAAGAAATTAGCTAAGGCTGAACAGCTAGGGGAAGAAGGTTTTGTTGAGGAATCTATGAAGCTGATGGGTGAAATCGATGAACTACGTAAGAAAAAGAATGAAGCTGAGCAAGAATATCGAAATAGTATGCCAGCGTCGAGTTATCAGCAACAAAAATTGAGAGTGTGTGAAGTGTGTAGCGCATATCTTGGTATTCATGATAATGATAGAAGATTGGCTGATCATTTTGGTGGAAAGTTACATCTTGGTTTTATTAAAATCAGAGAAAAGCTGGCAGAATTACAGAAGACAGTTGAGGAAAGACGTAAAGAAAAACGTGACTCGTTATTAGACAGACGACGAGATAGAGATAGAGAGGATCGTGACAAAGATCGTGATAGATCGGATAGGGGACGTGGTTTGGGATATAAAGAAAGAGATCGTGATCGTGATCGAGATCGCGACCGTGAACAACGTGATCGTGATCGAGACCGTGACCGTGATCGTGAACGCGACCGTGATCGCGACCGTGAACGCGATCGTGACCGAGATCGTGATCGCGACCGTGATCGTGATCGTGAACGCGACCGTGACCGTGACCGTGACCGTGACCGCAGAGATAGAGATAGAGATAGAGACAGAAGGAAGTCACGATCTCGAAGTCGTAGTCGAGGGAAGAGGTTGGTATTAAAATAAAATTCCTCCTGATTATTTCTGCAAAATCAAATAAAGAAAACGTTCTCTTTGTTCTTGTGTTTTTTTTTTGTTTCTTAAACTGTTCTAGATCGAAACGTTCGCGAAGTGGCAGTCGTGGCCGTCGATCTCGATCTCGACGCAGTGGATCGAACGATCGGAAGAGATAAAACTCGATGATATATATATATATATATACAAACATATTATATATATATGTGTGTGTGTGTATATATATCAGACAAACATATAAATAGATATATAATAATGTTTAATGATTTACGTTAAGACAGTATTTTCTTTTCTTTTCTTTTCTTTTTTTTTTCTCTTTTTTTCTTTCTTTTCCTTTTCTTCCTTTTTTTTTTCATATATACGTAGATTTTTCAAGATTATGTGTAAAATAAATTAACGAACATAAATAAATAAATTAATCGAATAAGTCATATATTAAATATTAATAAATGAGATGTGATCCATTTCGGATATGAATATATGAAGAAGCATTTGTATATCACTTATATAGTTTCATTAATAATATTACAATCGGCATATTCGTGCCACGATCTGCTTCTGTTTCTTAATAGGAAACTATTAAAGATTATATATATATATTATATTAAGATTTATATATATATGTATATATATATATATAAATAAAATTATTTATATATATATAAATTAGAAACTGCAAACTATTATATATTTTTCATTTTTACCCGGTTATATTAGTACACATATATATATAATTATACTTTTAAATTAGTTATTTAGTCCATTGTAAATAAATAAATTTTAAGCATCATTCGATATACATCTTAGATCTTCTCTATGTGTTTTTATATATATATATGTATATGTTTGCACGTATCTATATCAAAACAAGCATAGTCATTATCCTGATTTAATGATACCACATGTAAGAGAGATATCATATTATTATTCTGTTAATTAAACAAATTTCGAAATTATAAAAAAAATTACATTATTTTTTACCAATTGCTGGTACTATCATTGCTTCTCAATATAATATTATGAAGGGAATGAGAGAACTATTATGGTGGTTAATAAACTTAAATAAAAATGTAATAACTGAATTACTATACAGATGGTAAAATGGATGAATGAAAATTAAAATTAAAAAAAAAATTACTTTGTTACAAATTGTATTATAACAACGAGTCTCATATACAAAAATTAAGTCTTCGGTAAACAAATGTAGCTCCAAGTTTTATATATAGACTTCTGAAAATTCTAATGTCATTCGCATCATAATGACAGAGAAATTATATAATGCCATAAGCTTTTCATATTATTTAGATTTTAAAGTTGAACAAAAGACAACAAAATTTGCAAAATAGAAGAGATAAGCAAAATGCAAGATTATATTCTTATAAATCTCATATTTTTCTTTGTCGAATAATAAATTGACATTGCCAAACAAATCGCTTTATAAATGATTAAATAAAATTTTTCAAAGATATCGTTATATTTGATCTTAAACAAATTAATTACAATGCAAAAATTAATTTATAGGAATAAATTGTAGCTTACGTGGTCCCAATTTTCATTCAAACTTTTGCGGTATATTTTTAAACAACACTGTGCTTTTAAATGTATTAATATAATTAAAAAAAAAAAAAAAACTTATGAATCAGATAAATATATATATATATATATATATGCAATAAAATATGCTTAATGTAAGTATTTCATAAAAATCGTGCCTTTTTTACATAAAGGCTTCTTTTACATAAATTGATGACACAAAAATATGTGCAAGTAATTTTCTTATATATATATATAAAAAAAAAAAAAAGAAAAAAAAACAGTCTCTTCAGAGTATTAATTTTAGGCCAAATTGGGCTAAGTTTATTCGTCGTTCATTATCAATATTGATGTGTAATAATGTAAGAATTACTGAAATAAATCAAATACAGTTACTGTAAATTTCACATAGACAGTAATTCAATATTTTTTTTTTTGCGTATATCGTTAAACTACGATATAGAAATATAAAAATGCGGTGTTAAATATATACGATTATAATACAAATTATCCGTCTGATATTTTATGAATTTTTATCAAATGATATATCAGATCTTTTTTTTTTTTTTTTTTTTTTTTTACATAACCTTAACAATTACCTATTATACTATTTATGCCACTGAATTATCAAGCACCTTTACGCACGAACTATTAATACGTAAAGGTTAATTATTATTAGATCTAGTGTAAATTAGAGAGGTCATTTCAAAGTAAATGAATAGATATTTCACCTTTAGAAAAATTCTCCTTTGCTTATTTGCATTGACTGATTTTGTTTGCATTGACAAATTATTATTCTATTATTATATAGAAAGCAAATGAAGAGTCAATAATTCGTTTGCCTAGGAATGGGATGGCGAAGTACTAAGACACTATCTGCTGATATTATAGGTAGTAAATTGTCACAATGATGATTAACTAAATGACTTACGCTATCGAAAACACGGTCCTTTGTGCGAACCTGTAAATCGTATTTTTGTTTCTTATTATTTTCAGGAAAAGAAAAGAATGTGAGAGAG
>NC_057695.1:260749-273067 GCF_014466175.1 Vespula pensylvanica
GAGAGAGAGAGAGAGAGAGAGAGAGAGAGAGAGAGAGAGAGAGAGAGGATATATATACTTCTTTGTTTTACTTTAACTCGTAAATATACTTACGACGCCCTCTGGATCTATCAATAACAAATGCTTTGGTGTATTGTTATTCATACCAGTAAGAACATATTGACCTGGTGATCCTTGTGATTCACGTACTAGAAAATCTCCGTCCTATTTTAGATTAATGAAATTATATTACACGTTGACTTCGTACGAAAGAGGTTATAGTTTATTTGAATTATTTTGAAATTATACTCACTCTCATGAGCATAGACTCTGCTTCGGCACGACTAACACTACCATGAAACCATATTTCTTGCTTCAATTGATTTTTCTGCGAACGTGGACTTAATTTATTCATTTCTGATATAGCAGAACTGAATGGTTCTAAAAAAAAAAAAAAGAAAAAGTAAAAAAAATAGAATATTTAACAATTTATTATAATATAATATTATAATAAAAATATTAGATATGTTAACATACGCATATCGAAAACATCAAAAAGTGACGTGTTTTCACGATGATTGTCTCTGTTTGCAAGTATAACACTGTCATTCATGTAATTGTGTTCATGCACTGCATTAAAACTTGAGGTAGTTCCATCTGCATTTAAATCAATTAAATTTCCAGTTTCTATAGTTAAAAAAAGTAATATTGAGAGTTATATAAATAACGATTAGTTTATTAGATATATATAAAATAAACATGATTTTTTTTTTATCATGAAATTACCTGTCCATTGTTGAAGTTGTCTGTTATTATCAATAGAGCAAGTATCATGTAATATAGAGTTTTGTGGATTACAACGTGTTATTTGGTTTTGTGTAGAATGATGTTTTAAATTTGGTAATGTTGATGCTGCATTAGGTAAAGGTGGCACTGGTGGTGGACCAATATCTGGTGGCACCTTTCCTGGCAGATCGTTATAATAATCTCTATCTGCTTCTCTCATACCATTTAATACAGGACTGTAAAATATATATAATAATAATCTCTTTTTTTTTTCTAAATAGTAACTCCTTTTTAAAATAACAACAAACTTACTGTAATGAATTTGGTTTAGTAAGAAATTCTTTGAATCTTATTTCGAATGCTTGACCGATTGTAGATATAACGTCTTGCGCTAATCCACCTTCACACTCCAGAACATAACACGCACGCCATTCATGCATATCTTTGGCAACATATGCAACAAAATCTAATATATCCTATAATAAAAAAGAATATTCTCCTTGTGTAAAAAATGATACATTAATTTCAAAATTATTTTCATGTAACAATATAATACATACTGTATCACCACCAGAAGCAAAAGATATACGTGGCATATCATGTTTCGCAATAACTTGTCCAGTTTCTAAATTAGTTAAAGACAAACTACTACTGCTAATTGTCAAGTTGATGTTAGTACCTGCATGCTCCATGCGAGGCTTATCAGCTATTGCTCTTAAAACTTTTCTGTCAACCTATAATTTAAATTTAAAGAATATATAAATAAAATTATATATATATATATAATATATATTCTATACACAAATTAATTCTGTTAACCAATTATAATATTTTACCCTTCTTTTTTTATCAGCTGATTTTAATCCAACTGCTTCACAAACTCTATTTATACATTCCCTATGAAACAAGAAGATTCATTATACACGATTTAAAATATTTAACACCCATATATATATATATATATATATATGAATATATATCATTTTATTACTTACTTAGCAACACATGATCTTGTTTCAAAATCTAGGCTCTTCATAGAAGTATATACTTCAAGACATCCTATATACTGTCATATTTAATGATATAATTATTAATAAATATATTATATAATTATTTATAAAAAAAAATTTTTGCTATAAATAACTTACTTTTACCATATAGCTAATCCCTTCTTTGCTCACTAAATGATCGGGATGTAACCATCCTCTAGCTGGTTTACTTATAAAACTACCACCCGTCGCCATACCTGAAAGACCCATATAAGTAAAAAATAAATCACAAAATATATACGTATAAATAAAAAAAATAAATGCATAATGAATAAAAATTAAATTAATTTTAGAAATATTATATTTGTTACGTAATATTAAAGATATAATTAAATTTAAGTAGATTAATTAAAATGATCACAAACAAAAGAATATACTTATTATTGTTTTGTAAAACTGAACTTTAGATTGTACTCTCCATTGTTTCATAGAATTGAACTTTAGACAATAAAATTATTTGAATTGAATGACAAACAAATAACCGTATAGTAATGACCATTAACTATATTTTGAAAATATTGTTATAAATGAAATTCTTATAAATAAAAAATTAAAAATATTACCCAATCTATATTGCTGCTATTTAAAATGTTGATACATTGATGACACTTGAAGTAGTACAAGGAAACTGCTTACAAATTGTGCATTTGACGACGTTATTATTCTAAGAATTAATTTTAGCTAAATTACACCGATATAGGAATACACAGGCACTATTAAGAGGCACTGGTACAACGTCATTATATTAAATTGTCATAGAAATTAAAAAACTTAACTGTCACTATCGTTTTACAAATCTGGATGAATGATCACACCCAGTGTTGCCATATGGTGTAATCAGGTGTGTCTGTAAATCGTTGTATCATTTTAGAAATTCTTTAAAGGGATATGTCAACAATTGTCTTCTTAAAGGTTAAATTTAATTGGTTGACGATGCAACACGGTATTTTGGTTTCAACCAATCAGACGCGTTATGCGTCATTTAGTTTTTTCATATAATTATCTTTTGTTGTTTATCTATGTAAAAAGTTATTTTCAGTTATTCATTCATATAAAGTTATTTCAACAACTTTTTTGTTTAAAATAATAAATTAAATAAATCTACGAAAAGTTCATGATTTTTTTTTTATCGAAGTTCATATTTATTTTCATAGTTTTTATCTTCATTGGTTGGTAATGTAAAGTTGCGTACATGAATATATGCCGCTGTATAAAAAATATAGCCAATCATAGCGAATATACAATGGAATTTATTTTAAATATTTCAATCTTATTTACGCGGTTCTTTTACCTGTAACAATAGTAGACATTAGCAAGAAATTTAAAAATGACGCGAGATCACGATACCAATGAAATAATGGAAGTAGAAATTTTGCCATCTACGAGTGGATATAATTCAAAAAATAAAGAACGATCCAACAAATCCTATGATTTACCTTGGTAGGTTAAATATTTTACATATCTTTCGTTTATTTTATGTTTTAGTAAATAAGGTTATTTTCTATCTGTATGTTTTCATATTTTCCATAGATAATTAAAATATTATCGTATTTTTATTTGTTGTTAATTTAAGATTAAATGTATTAAAAATTTTGAAATATTTCATAATATAGGATTGAGAAGTATCGACCACAAGTATTTTCAGATATTGTTGGCAATGAAGATACTATTGCTCGTTTATCTGTTTTTGCACAACATGGAAATACACCAAATATTATTATTAGTGGACCACCTGGTGTAGGAAAAACTACAACTATTTTATGTTTGGCACGTATACTTTTAGGTCCAATTTTTAAAGATGCAGTATTAGAATTAAATGCATCTAATGAAAGAGGGATTGACGTTGTTAGAAATAAGATCAAAATGTTTGCACAGAAGAAAGTAAGTAAAAAAAGGATGTATATTCATATAGAAAAAATAATATTCTTTTTATCCGTAATCGTATGATTTAGGTAAATTTAACTAAAGGAAAACATAAGATAATTATTTTGGATGAAGCTGATAGTATGACTGATGGAGCGCAACAAGCTCTTCGTCGTACAATGGAAATATATAGTAGTACAACTAGATTTGCATTGGCATGTAATAACAGTGAGAAGATTATTGAACCGATACAATCACGTTGTGCCATGTTAAGATATGGGAAATTAAGTGATGCACAAATCTTGGCAAAAGTTATAGAAGTTTGTCAGAAAGAGAATGTAATTTTTTTATTACAAAGTTTTTCTTCTTGATAAAAAATAAAGTATTCTTTTATTAAAAAATGATTTATAGGTTTCATATACAGATGATGGTTTAGAATCTATAGTATTTACTGCTCAAGGTGATATGAGACAAGCATTAAATAACCTACAATCTACTTACAATGGATTTGGTCATGTAAACGGTACAAATGTTTTTAAAGTATGCGACGAACCACATCCGCTTCTGGTAAAGGAAATGCTTGAATTATGTACACAAGGAAATATTTGTAAAGCTTTTACGGTAAAACTCGTTTAATCCTGGTGAAAAGATATATTAACTTTTTTACTTATACGTTTATTTGATCTTCTGTTTTGCTTTATTTAAACAGATAATGCAACACTTGTGGAGATTAGGTTATTCTGCAGAAGATATAATTGGAAATATATTTCGAGTTTGTAAAAATCTTCCTATAGATGAAAAATTAAAATTGGATATGATAAAGGTAAACTTTTTTTTATGTTTATCTCATGATAAAGGTAAACTATTTTTTATGTCTATAGTTTGATTATAAATTTACAATAATATATTGTACGAATATTTTCTATCATAAATAGTTTTTTTTTTTTTTTTTCATCATCATCATTATTATTATTAATTATTTCAGGAGATAGGAATAACACACTTAGGAATTGTGAATGGTATGAATAGTTTATTACAAATGAATAGTCTGTTGGCCCGATTATGTCAAAAAGCTGTTTCGAAATAACGAAAATCCTAAGTTTAATTGTATTCAAATGTAAAAGTAATAATGTTAATACATGTACGTATAATTTTTGAAATTTGTACATTTATACACTGTAGGTATTTTTATGTAACATCCATATACAAAATCACTTTATTCGATCATTTTAAATTTAACTTATGAATAAGATTACGAAAGAATGAGAATGAAACGAAAATAATAATAATAAAAAAAAAAAAAGAAAAGAAAAGAAAAGAAAAGAAAAAATAAGGAAAAAAAAAAAAATCGAACCGTAGGTTTTCGATTGGTACCTTTATTTCACGAAGGCTCTACTCGATGGCGCTGGAGTGCTTTCGCAGTTAGAGCGTGAAGTCAATCGAAGGTGCCGATTGTTACAAAACATAGTTAGATACAGGCCGGGTTTTTAGCTTATTAGTGAAATATTTAATCGTGCCGATTAGTCATAACGTTTCGTAAAAATTTTAATTCGTTTGGCATAATAAAAATACATAGATAAAAATCTAACACTAATAACAAAGTGTTTAACGTTTGTTATATCGAAAGGTACAGTAATACGTTGAACTGCCGGCATTTACTTTGAAGATAGTACTACGTTATCGAGACAGATGTCGCCAGTAACGTAGTTATTTGAGGCGCGGCGCAGTGTGCTTTGCATCACTGAACGAGAAACTCTTTCGAAAAATATCATGCGATATATCCAGTGGGATTTTATGCACTCATGTCACGCATCCTCAAATTTAAATAATCTCAATCACAGACCAGGCTAAATTATTGGTGTTTAAAAGAGAAAAGAACAAAAAAAGAACAAGAAAAAAAAATCACGAATATATATATATATATATATATACTTTTTTTTTTTTAAATCGAAAACATTGATCATTATCAAATAGGAAAATTAATTCTATTCTACGAATGGTCATCGTGGCAGTCACGTCCGATTTCTACTGACTTTATTTATAGTGTCTGGTTATTTTTGCATGTGTTTCTTTTAAAACAAGATGCAGCTGTCCGCTGGCTGATAGGCATTCTTGTACGT
Source organism: Vespula pensylvanica (assembly GCF_014466175.1). Classification (NCBI taxonomy): domain Eukaryota; kingdom Metazoa; phylum Arthropoda; class Insecta; order Hymenoptera; family Vespidae; genus Vespula; species Vespula pensylvanica. Next base: position 266,547 of record NC_057695.1, read on the forward strand.
ACCTCTGTAAGTTTGTTCGTTAGATAGGCCCAACACTAAATTAAGGCATAAGTAGTTAAAGACACATCAGTATAGTACTTCTACATGGACGCATTCGTCCGTGATACGTGGGTGTGTTAATACGTAAAATATATAATTTTTATTAATCATTCTAAATATTTCATATTCAGTTATTATAATGACCTGGACTTTTATACTAAGTGACAATATATAGCGTTTATTTCGAGGGCAACATCGAAGATTTAACATCCAAACTATAATCGTGGTCTTCTCTTGATTCAAGCAATACAGGTATAACAAGGACAATTTAAAGTATACATCATGAATATTTTTAAAAAATTATCATAAAGGAATATTATTTTGTTAATAGTTTATTTTTTTTTTTTTAAATAACAATTGTATTCTTGCGCTATACGTTACATTGTAGTAACATAAGTATCAAGGTTGCATTTCATTATGAGACATACTTGATATAGCACGTATAAATCTATATATTTCCTAAACGAGTAAATGATTTTATATCTTTGTTTGATTAACTTTCAATAAGATCTTAATGAAGCTGTGGAAAAGAAATTTTCTTTTATTCGAATCTTCCGTTACAAAATACGTCGACTTCTATTCGAATGAATAAATTCATTTATATTTAAATTATACTTGTTATCAGTTATTATTTTTATTGTGAATTTGTCAGTAAACTAATTACATTTTTTATGTTAAGGAAAAAGCATTAGTTGTTTACCAATTTGCTGCTGTTAAATAAAGAAATACAAGGACAAATGGAATCTACTGTAACTGGACGAAGGCGGACTGCCACAAGGCATTCTGCTGAAGATCAAGCTCTTGACCAAATAGCTAAAGAGGTATGAAATAATAATCTACTTTTTAATTCATTTAGAATTACTATGTTCAACGAAAAAAATAGAAGTTTAGAAAAAAATAGAATTGCTCTATCATACGTAAAATGATGATACACGTGTACGTTTGTGAGTAGCTTATATCTATCTAAATTTTGATTTCATACCTGTATATAAATTGTTATTAATATATATAAAATTAGTATTCCTATATTGTTGTATCCACATTTGTATAAGAAGAAGACATGTAAAGTAATACTTTTACTGCTACTAAATTACATGTTATAAACCACATAATGATAACAGCTTATCATAAAGATAAGATAGGAATGTCAGGAAAACAGGTAACTTTGTCTACGGAGTAAGGCTAAAAGTGAGTATAACAAAACAACTACTATATTCTGCTTATTTAAGAAAGAAAAAAAAAAAAAACGAAAAGAAATTAATGTTATTAACATAATTAAAATTATACAATTATTATATTTTGTACAAATATTTTACATTTTTGGTATTAAGCATATATTATTCTTTTATTTGCATTAAAAAAATATAATATTTTTGTATTTTTATTCATCATAGAATTTTAAAGATATATATAAAAAAACATTTTAGCATATCAATATTTTTGTTAAATATTTGTTGCACACTCACATATATAAACATATATAAGTACAAGAATTGATTTAATTTTAGCAATGTTAATAATCAATTGAATTTGAAAATGTTTTTGGTAACAGGATGGATTTTCCGTACATACTTTCAGGCAGAAGCTCGACTAGCTGCAAGGAGACAAGCAAGAGCTGAAGCTAGAGAAATTCGAATGCGTGAATTGGAAAGACAACAGAAAGAAGCAGAAGAAAATGCTGATAGAGTTTATGACATGTGTTCAGGTAACTATTATAAAAAAAAATTGAGAAAATTATTATATCATGTAATTATTATATCATGTTTTAATGGTTTTTTTTATAGATCCTAATAGAGCCATGAGAGTAACTCCAGATCCTGTAAGGACATCACGCTTGCTGACTAATTCTAATAATTTTCAATCCAGCTGTAAATCATCAGAAGATTCATTAGAAGATGTAGGACTTGGTAGAGATCTTAGGGTATGTGATTCATGATTGAGTAATGTAACAAGACCACTTTAATCAGAATTAACAATGAGCCATTAGATACTGAAGTGTTATATAATTATAGTTAGAGCTGAAGGAATTTGAAGAGAAATTCAGAAAAGCAATGATAGCTAATGCCCAATTAGACAATGAAAAATCTTCTTTTGCCTATCAAGTTGATATATTAAAAGATAAATTGGAAGAATTAGAAGAAATGGCAGCTCAGTTACGTAGAGAACTACGAGAGAAGAATCGAGACGCTGAACAGTTAAAACGACTTGGTCAAAGATTAAAAGATGATTTAGATTTATGCAGAACACAATTGTTAGAAAGGGATACACTAATTCAGGTATTTTTTATATGATATATAATTTTTCTATTTTTAAGAATTACATGAATTTATTAAATAATGATAATAATGATGATGATGTAATCTTTTATCGCATAGGAAAATGGACTAGTGATAGTTGAAGATGAAGGAACTGATGAAGAAAATGACGTTGAAAGTGGACCCTGCCATAGAAGAAGAGTATTAGTTAGTAAAGAGTCTGCAGATTTATTGCAGAATGCTGGAAAAGGATCTTTGGGTATATAATTTTGATCTAACGTATTACAATTGATATAATGAAAAAAAATATGTATAAATCGATTTTTTTTTTTTTTTTATTTTTTTTTTTTCTTCTTACAGACGTTCGACTGAGAAAGTTCGCTTCGGAGAAAAAAGAATTAGAAGATCAAATACGACATTTAAGATTGGAATTAGAAGAAACCAAGAATCGCATAAGATCTGAGAGATCCCCGGGTGCAGTATTAGGTTGAAGTTAAATCTGTACATTACATGTGTGATGGAGTGCATACATCTTTTTTTTAATTTTTAATACTCCATAAAAATGGTCTTATAAGCAAATAGTTACGAAATGTTTTATCTGTCATATCAATTTTCAATTTCATCAAATGTTACTTTATACAAGCTGTTTATTGAAACAGGTGGCTTAACGGATTCTGAAGATATTCAACGAGAAGCTAATAAGCTTTTAGCCGACTACAAATTCAAGCTGCAAAAAGCGGAACAAGACATGTCTACGTTACAAGCGACGGTAGCTAGATTAGAAAGTCAAGTAATACGCTATAAGTCTGCAGCAGAAGCATCTGAGAAAGCGGAAGATGAACTCAAAGTTGAAAAGAGAAAATTGCAAAGAGAAGTAATGAAGCATTGTTTCTTTTTGTTACTATCATATTCATATATGTGACAATGATACTATTATTTTTGTATGATATTTTATATTTTTATAGGTTAGAGAGTCTCAAGGACGCGTTGAAGAACTCGAAACAGCGAACTCGCATTTACAAAGGCGATTAGATAAACTTAAAAATGCTAAATCTGCTCTTTTTAAAGATCTTTGATGAAATTATTTTTTTTTTTTGGGCCTGTCGAATTTACCCGGTCTTTTCTCTTTTATGCTATCTATAGACAAAAAGCATTTATTTAATAATTTTTAAATAATAATATTGCAAAATATATCAAAGTTATTTGGCAATTTGGTAATAACATTTAACAGAGAGTATGTGTACTGTTATCAGATCTTTTATAATTTAAAGAGCTTTTATCATTTAGAGAATGACGCGTATCAAAATATTTATACTAATGAATTTGTACGAAAAGTCATTCTTTGTTTTTATCTGGTCTTTTGGTAATAAGCAGTTTAATGGCAATTTAACAACGAGAAAATGCTTGTTTAGTAATAATATTTCAGGCATTTGTAATACTTTATTAATTTATAAATAGTTGTTTAAAGACAATTTGTGCATGTACATAACATTGTTATGTTATAATAGCCTATTGGTTTTTACATAGTTCTCTCTATACATTGATATCAATATTAAAAACGAATTGTGTGTTACATTTTGACTAATTAAATTATGTCAATGTGTAACATTATAAATATATATATGAAACAATAGTTTATATAAATTTATATAAATTATATAAATTTATATAATTATATAAACAAAAATTTATATAAATTTTTAATTAATATTACAATTTTTGAAGCTTCATGCTCACAATCAAAATGCATACAAATTTAATATTTTGTAGTTTGAAATAAACAGGGAGAAAGAGAGAGAAAATATTATGATTTTTGCAATTATATAAAGAAGTTAACATATTTTAATAATTTATATACTTGGTATAATACGTATACTTAAATTCTTAAATTTTAAAGTATTCTTCTAGTGTAAAATGGAAGTGATCAATTACGAATGTATTTAAAGAGTTTGAACATTTGAAATTATGAGTTATGTAATTAGTTTTCAATTTTTATTCCTTTGATCCTTTATTTAGTTTTTTTTCAAACGCATTTTATTATTAAAAACTATCGTGACATACAAGATAGATCATAAATGGCAAAAACCACACCAGACTGATCTTTAGTAAACCATAAAATAATATGCTTGAAAGAGATACATAAGTATAGATATATCCTTATTGTGCAGAATAGTAGTAACAAATGAAAAGATATAAATGATTGTATACTGTGTTGAAAAAAAAAAAAAAAAAACATATCCTTGAATATGTTGGTAGTGAAAGTATATTTATGATCGTGTTGCATTTATAATTCGTATCAAAATGATTTCTGAAACATTGCGACTGATATGTGTTTTTCATCCAACGGTTTGATACGAACTTACAAAAATTAGGTGTACAATAGTGTGGTCTTTGTACATTTAGAATAAATTCAAATATATTGTTATAAATGTATGTGATATTCTTTGTGTATTCAACAAAGTTTTGTCCATAATCACAGTAATATGATTCATGCGAATATACACAATGTATATACATATACTTCCAACGTTGTCCTATTGTAGAAGTTTACCCATCATAATATCATTGGTTAAAGAGAATCAAATTATGTTTAAAAAAGTTTTATCTTTGCGCTCTAAATAATGTGTGCCAAAGGGATAAAAAAAAAATGTGTTAACAGTTTGTCGTTTAGAAACACACACATTTTTAATAGTCCATGATATTATTCCAAATGAAAAAAAAAAAAAAAAAAAAGAAAAAAAAAAGAATAATAATGTTTAATTATTGATTAATAAATTGAAAAGAAAAATAGAAAATAATATGTTCTGTCATAATTTTTTCAATTTTTTTCTTTTTCTTCTTTTTTTTTATACTGATTATCTTACTTTAATTTGATGAAATTTTTATTCTTTTTAAATTAAATCAGTATACACTTTGGAATGAGTAACGAGTCTTTAATTGAAATTTGATTGAGAATGCTTAGTAGAATTTTTTTAAAGATACATACATGAATATTTTACTTTATTTTAATCTATTTTATTTCAATGTATAACAATAAAAATTGGAAAACAATTCAGATGTAATATAGTTTTCTAAAAACACATTTTAATCATAATCGTTTCTTCATTGTTCAAAATTGAAATAAAACGATCGTATCCACGTTTCTTTTTTCTTTTTTTTTTTTTTTTTAATTTATTACGAAACGATACTTGAAGAATTCAAATTTGCAAATTTCTGATAGAATTTATCGATCAAAATAAATTTATAACGAGTGTGTTTGATACGAGTTTTATACGAGATGTTACTCTCAATGTTCTTGTCTATTCAATATCATATATATTTATCTGAAACAGAAAGAGAGAGAATTAGAATTACATACAAAGAGATTTCATAAATTTCTCTGTAAAAATCTAATTCCATGATGATCGATCCCTCATTTAACCTGAAACAGAAAAGGAAAAAAGAAATCTAGAATGTACGTACGAACGCGTGTGAAAAAAATAAAACAGAGTAATGGGTGAAAGTCTCAAAGATCGCGTTACACGAATCAAAGTATCAAAAATCAAAGTACCAAAATGGAGTTCGATTTTTCTATCTATTAAAAGAAAGAAATCCACCTAAGGTGGTAAAACTTGAGGATTTTAAATTGAATGTTTTAAACTTGAAACGATTAATTTAGAAAAATTGTTTACATATATATTATATACAGCCATTTGCAATACATAGATAATAGTGAAGTCTTATTAGACTCGTCTATACCACGAGTAATACGTAAATCTGAAGATCTACGAATTGCGTGAAACTCTACTTTAAAAATTCTACTTTAATTCCGAAAGTAAACAACATAAAGCATATATTTAAATATGCGTATTTTATCAATGGCGTTCTGCGCAATTTTCATTTCCTATTCGTTTCGTGATTTTAAAAAGGCTTGATTTAATGACTCTAATATAATTCGATCTTATAGAGAAAAAAAAAAAAAAAAAAAAAGAAAAAAAATGTGTGCGTGTGTATATATACATTACTTATGAAAAATAAAATTCTGAAAGAGAGAAAACATATAATATTTCAAATAATGATAATTAACGCGTTCGAATAAAAAGACTCTATCATGATTTAATAAATAAATCAAAAAATAAGAAACCATTCACGAGTAAATCTCCGAAGAAATTTATTCGTAGTCACTCAATGCTTTTCTACTTATTAATTACAACCAATCACTCGTGCCGATTCGGACCTTTCGTCCTC
>NC_057695.1:273167-281233 GCF_014466175.1 Vespula pensylvanica
GATTCGGACCTTTCGTCCTCGACATGATTGAGTGATCGGAGAGACTTAAAAATTGACTTACTACTTAAGGAAGTTCTACGATGGCTCCAAAACACTCGTCCGCGATTTAAGTCGAAATTGAGGGTGGATGATTCGTAGATGGTTGAAAATGAGGTAGGTCCATATCGAAGTTAGTTGAGATCCTTTTCAGTGATACACTGATTCTAATTCGCGATAGTTATTTATTAACGAACGGTCACTGAATTTATTTCGCGGACTTCTATTATTTTTTATAAATACAGTCTGTACGACTGTGAAAAAATCAAAAAACTTTTGCGAACAAACACTGACTCTAACGACTGCATTGCACGCAGTTCATGCAAAAACACTTATTGTTTAAATCGCGAAACGCGAACGAATAAACACTGCTTCTACCTCGCGATATTTTTATTTTAGCGACACAAACATTCGATTACTTCATTGCTACGCGCACGATTGCAATAAAGTTCTGAAACAAACAAATAAAAACAAAATAATGTGTATACAAACTTATAATAAAAAAAATTAAAAAAAAAAAAAAAAAAAACTATAAATTATTCAAGAAATAGATGATAGAGAAATAAATTTACCTTAAGTCTTCGTTGATACTTGCAGGAAACACATCCTGTCAGAATTTCGATGTTCACTCGTCGAATAACAATACGAAACTGATCCAGTAACTATCAAAGTCAATCAAAGGTTTGATTTTGATGACGTCACACGTGTCCATAGACCGCCAATTTAAAATTGAAAACTAAAATAAAGTAAATAAAAATTATTTCATATTTAATACGTGCAATCTTTAATCGAATTTATTATTGTTTAATTATTGGTTTGTTTAACTTCGCGCACTTCTTTTTTATTGTTTAAATAAATAAAAAATTATCAAAAGTATTAATCTTAAAGTCGTCACGTTTAGAAAGAGAGAGCTTCGATGTGTTCTTCTCGGAGTACAAAGGTAAACTGATTCGATAACTATCAAAGTCAATGAAAAGTCTGTTTTTCTTGATATTACACATTGTAAACAATCGCTCAATCAATATCGAAATCTAAAATAAAATAAATTGAAATTATTTTATATTTAATACGTGCAATCTTTAATCGAATTTATTATTGTTTAATTATTAGTTTGTTTAACTTCGCGCACTTCTTTTTTATTGTTTAAATAAATAAAAACTTATCAAAAGTATTAATCTTAAAGTCGTCACGTTTAGAAAGAGAGAGCTTCGATGTGTTCTTCTCGGAGTACACACGTGAACTAATCCGGTAACTATAAAAGTTTGTTTTTCTTGATTGTTTTCTTACGCGTTGTCAACGATCGCGAGATAACTATTGATATTTTTAAAGTTTCTCGCGCGTTACGATGTTCGTAATATTTAGGCGATTGTAGTATTGTTTTTAATATTAGTTAAATGCACTTCTTATACATTATAAATTTTTTCAATAAATATAAAATTAATGAAAGTATTAATTTTGAAATTTTCACGTATAGAATAATTTCGATAATTTTATTGTAATAACTGATATAATACGTATGTAGTGATGACATTGTTTCCGTATTACTCTTGTAGTTCATATTTTATCCATACCTGTCGCTGAAGTCGCATATCCTATGGCCGATAAATGTTGAACAATAATGATATGAATTAGTTCAAATGAAGAAATCGATCATATGTTATTATTTATTATATGTATATTTCATTATCCAATCAGTATCAATGACAACATAAGTAAATAGGGGATTGATAATCGTTGATTGGTCTATTCTTGTGATATGAGAACTGTCATCTAGCAGACAAAATAGAAACTACAAATAATGTTATTTGTATATATAATATGTGGTGTTCTTAAAATAAAGTTAATTTAGTCGTGTTAGAAAGAAGTTTGCCATAATGATTTTTTAACATACATCATTTAGCCATTTAATGGGTTATACTCGTAGTAAATTTAGATAGAAAGAATTTATATTTAACGTTGTTGTGCGTGTGTATGTGTTAATTATGGGAAAAACAAAAACTATTAGTAAGGGTTGTCCTAAATGTGAACAACAGGTAATTTAATTTGATATTTTTCTTTTTATTCAATTATGTATTAGATAGAAGAAAAAAGTATCTAATTTTTTATGTAGAGGAATGTGATGTTTATTAATAATTAGAATAGTATTTTTTAATTGATATAATAAATTTTGTAGAACTAATGTAACAAAATAATTGCATTATATATTTTTTTTTAATTAAATTTTTTCATATGAAATTTTAACAATATCGTAACATAACCAAATTAATATTTAATATTAACACGACATTTATACCAATCGTAAATGATTGATTTCAACTATTTTCATAAAATGTTATAGTTTTCTTTTCAATTGTATACATAAGATTAATTTTATAAATTTCTTTTTTCCTCCTCATTTATTTTTTCTGAAATAAATAAAATGTATACTTTGTCTGTATCAAAATAATATCATTGATAATTGTAGCATTAATTAAAAATATTTTATTTTAAGGTACCAGTCGCTTGTAAAGCTTGTCCATGTGGACACTCATTTTTTAATGCAAGACGTAATTCCATCAAAAGTCCTCCAAGTCCTGATAATGGAGTTATGAAAACAAGAAGAACTAACCGTATTAAACGTGAAAAGCCAAATTATTATGATGCTTTAGAATATGATAAGCAAACGAAGAAAAGTTCTAAGGTATTTTTTATATACATATAGCTATTAATATATATATATATATATATATATATATATATATATATATCATCATCTATTCATACGGTATTGTTCAATTATATGGAATATTAAACTGAATATATATGATGATTAAATTGACTATGATATTTTTATGATACTAAATATAAAATCCTTAATAAGTGATCTATAAGCCGCATTTAAAATCTTATAGTTTTGTTCTATTAGATAAGACGTGCTGCAGATACCTCCAGTGACATAGATTGTCGTCAATTAAATAAAAAGAAAAAAAGAAAAGGTAAAGGGAAAGGTAAAAATGGAAGTAGTAATGGATTGGGTGATGATGATGATGAAATGGAAGGAATTAGTGGCTTATCTCCAGAGAAACAGTTAACATGTTCTCTTATTTTACAAGAGCTTAATAATAAAATGAGGGTAGTGGCATGGAAGCCATCATGAATATATCTGCATGGAAGATGTACATTTAATTATGGGATTATAAGATGTGTTTTGACCGTACAAATAATTTTGTTTAAAGATAATAACGGTAAATGAATGTCCTTGATGTCTTGAATAACATCAAACACACATCACAAAGCAATATAATTTAAATTTACGAAGTGAAATATTCTCTATGTATATACATATTTGTACTTTTACAAAGAAATATTCTTTTTTTTTTCTATCTGTGATTTTTGCTAATAGAATTTCTCTATTTATTCAATCTTCTTTCTACCATTTTTTAGGTAGATAACACGTTATATTTATATCTCCAAAATCAATAAGACTAATCTGAGACAACTGATAAAAACACAAAAGAAATAATATACAAATGTATATAGTTATATGTAATATGAAATGTGAAATTATGTAAAGGAAAGGTAGTTTTACTGTAATTATCATATTTCTTTTTGTTATAAATGAAAGATTTTATACCTTATATATGTGTGTGTATACATACATATATATACACATTATATATATATATATATGCATATATATACACACACATTTATAATGTAATTAAGAATGTAATATTGTACATTATATGCCTGTAAATAATATGTAAATAATAAATTGTAAAGGCAAATTGAAATAAAATTACGACGTGATCTGTACGTTCGTATTTCCATAGTGTTCAGTGTTCAGTTGTACTTTTGTGTACGTGTATGCATATATATATATATATATATATATTATATATTATATATATTATATATTATATATATATTATATTTTTTTTAAGTTAATAATAATCAACAAAAAAAAGAATAATAAATAACAAGAGCAGCAGTAATAACAATTATTTGAACTAGATTTGATTCATCATGCATTACATCACGAAAATTTATTTCAATTCGTCAAATTAATTTTAAATATATGAAGAAAATTGTTATTCGATATGATATGACTTCGCAACAAATTTATAAGAAACATAAAAATTGTGTAGCGACAAAAATGCTGCGATTTATTATTTTTCTAATACACGTTTACTCTCTCTCTCTCTCTCTCTCTCTTTCTCTCTCTCTCTCTCTCTCTCTCTCTCTCTCTCTCTCTCTCTCTCTCTCTCTCTCTCTCTCTCTCTCTCTCTCTCTCTCTCTCTCTCTTTCTCCTTCAATGAATATCACACACTTGCAAAATATTTTATTCTTTCACATTTGTATCTCCTTGACAATTGTTATTTTCAGTATTATTAACGGGCAGCTTCGTTGGTTTTGATACTTCATTAAATACCAATAGAAGAGGCAAACCTCCCATTACCATACACGTACCCATGCACAGGAAACATACAGTGTAACTTCCAGTTACATCACGTAAATAACCTGAAATTATTAAAAGAAAAATAAACGACTAGGTATTGTTATCGTTATAAAATGATTATAATATCAAACTTCGTACCTGCGAGAGGTGGAATAGAAATTGCTCCAACACTTTGAAACATTCTGACCAACCCATAAGTCGAAGATATTTTATCAGTTCCATATTGGTCAGCAAGAAGGACGGGAACTAAGAGAAACCAACACCCCAAGCATAATCCGTACATTCCAACAGAACATGCCAAGACATAAAAAGAATGTGCCATTGGAATTGTTAAGACTGCAACACCGGCGCCGACGACGCTATGAAAGACAAATTTATAAAAGCATTTTGTTTTAAAGCCGTCCTCATTGAACGTAATCTAATTAAAAATATTTTAATACAAAAGAAAAAAGAGACAGAGAAAGAAAAAAAGAAAGAGAGAGAGAGAGAATCAAATAGAGGAACAAAGAAAAAAAAAAAGATAACATGCCGAGTTTCATAAAACGAAAGAAGTTTCCTAAAAAAAAAAAAAAAAAAAAAAAAAAAAAAAAAAAAAAAAAAAAAAGAGAGAGAGAGAAAAAAAAGAAATAATATTACCTTCCAATGTATCCTTTTCGTCGATCAAAAAGTTGCAAATCAGATAGCCAACCTAATCCAAGTCTACCACATAAATCGAGAGCAGCCGAGATGGCAACTAGATAGCCAGCTTCTGCTTTCGAATATCCAGCTGCGTGAACGTAAGCTGGCAAGTAGTATAACATGTAAGGGCTTCCAGTCGACATTAGACTGACCGAAAAGCACATCATAAGAAATTGAGGATTCTTTAATAACGAAAGATCGATGTAACGTGCAACTTTTTGCATTATCGTTTTAGGTTCTTCCGTAGTAGTAGCCATAACATCGTTATGAGGTATCGGTACAGGACATACAACTGTCGCGGAAGATCTAAGAGATCTCAAAGACGATCTCGCTTTGTAAACGCATGTCGAATCAGTCGATAAATCTTCGACGCTATGCAATATACTTGAGCTTCGTATTTTTGAGATTGGTTTCATCATCAGGCCTTCTCCCATAACATCCTTCTCTTCGTCACTGTCCGTCAATTCGACGGCTATCACGTTATTCTGATGGAATAATTCGTTAAGAAGATTATGACGAGTCGTTGGATCATTGGCAAATAAAAGATCAAGTTTCTGTTGTTTCGTAGCTTCCTGTCCTCCATTGTTGTCATTCTTTTTCTCAGCGGATTTTAATCCATCGTCGTTAGTTTCAACATCCGGAAGATAATTATTTTCGAGCGGTCTATACAATGTCGCACTGACGCATACGTGAAGCATACATCCACCCAATAATAATATCGTACCGTGAAAACCAAAATTCTTTACCAATGTCTCGATTAAAAGTGGAAATACAAAGCTTCCCGCGGCTGTGCCCGATACGCATATGCCGTTCGCCAGGGCACGATGTTTATCAAAGTATTGAGAAACGATTATGATGCCTGGTGTCGTTGACAATCCACCACCAATGCCTGAAACAAATTATATTGAATTTTTCATTCTGATTTATCAACTCTTTCCTTTGATAACAAATAGAGCAGAGTAAAGAGAGAGAAAAAAAGAGGAAAAGCAATTCGTATTAGAATGTTTTATTCATCGTGAATCGTCGGATGAACTATTCAAAATTGATTCGTTTAAAGATCACGTGAGAATTATTTATTATTTCTCTCTAATTTTCTTTTCTTTTTTTTTTTTTTTGTTTTGTTTTTTCGAAGCACGCAGAAATATCAAATCAATTTGGAATTGTTTATGTCAATCAATTCCATTGTGAAAGATAATGCTTTTTTAAAATGGATCTTGGCTTATAAAAAATTTTGGAAAGCTCTGAAACAGAGTAAGTAGTACGATAAAAAATAATAATAGTTTTTGAGAAGGCTCTTGTAAACCCTCCGCTTTTCTATTTTTTAATTATTGTATCCTCTAGATAATAAAAATAAACGATTTATAATTAATAAACGATTTAAACTCACCAGTCAAGATACCAAATGTAAAAAAGAGATGTATCAAGCTGGTGGCGAAATAACTAGTTGTAAGTCCTAAAGCACAGAACAATCCACCGATGAAGACGACAGCTCGACAGCTATACTTTTGACATAGCATGCTCGTTACAGGCGCTGAAAATGAACGATCGACGTTAACCATGTTGGAGAGTATGTGTATATCGATTGATATTCTTTTATAAATAAAGTATATCAATCTGACGAGAAGGTAAAGGTTTCGTTTTAAAGACTTTAATATAGCACCTGGGTTAGCTTATAAACATGCATTTTATTCTAAATTCAGAATCAAACGACGATGTAACTATGAAATATTATTATATATATTATACGTTTGAAGAAATGTTGTAAAAAAATTAGAGAGGGAGAAAAAAAGGAAAAAATAGGATTTGAAAAATTGTCAGGAAAGTGTAGATATTTCAACTGGTGGCGCGAAAAATAAATCAACCAGTAAAATATATATCGTGTATCTATGTCTATAGATAGCATATTGTACCAAAAAAAAAAAAAAAGAAAGAAAAAAAGGAGTAATTGGAGAACGCATGACTTACCCAAGGCGAGACAAAGGCAAGAAAGTATAGCTGGTATCCAAGATGCAACCGATGCTGATGAGTCCTTAAACGTTTCCATGATTTCAACATAGAGGACGCCATAGGATTTTACCAGGCCAGCGACCCAAAATTGGACGAAAAAGGCACCAAATACAACGACCCAACCATATCCACCATCCAACGGTACATAAGTACGATTTCTTGGTTTCTTTGTATCTCTCCTTTTAGGTTTCTTCTTTCTCTTGATCGGCGCGATTTTCGAATTGGTTGTTTTAGAAGAACGTAATTCGCGTGATTTTGCTATTAACGGTCTTGCCGTTAAACTTGATATAGTTAATAGATTTTCATTATCCTCGTCCTCGATCGTATCCGGTGGACTTTGTAAATGAGGTGGCACGACCGGTGTTGAGGTAGCAGTAGCTTGTACCATCAACGAGGCCGGCCTTTTAGGGGATGGTACGCCATTACTTAAATCAAATACGGGAGCAGAATGTATCGAGAGTAAGGAGCCCAGCTGATTCTGTTGATTCATATTTTCGTCGATGACGGCCGTACTGACCATCTCCTGTGACGCTGCTCCTCCCTCTCCTGTACCGCAACTACCCCCGACCGTCGTCGTCGCACGGTCGACCGATCTACACGAATCCTGGAAACTCCATTCCCGTGGCAACGACATTTTTTACTGTCTTCGACGAAACGAGAACCGTAATACATTGGAGTTCCGTATTCTTTCTCTTTATCTCTCTCTCTCTCTCCGTCTCTCTCTCTCTCTCTCTCTCTCTCTCTCTCTCTCTCTTCCTCTTTCTTTCTTTCTTTCTCTTTTTCTTATACCTTTATTCCTTTTTAGTTTAACTCAAAGAGAAGATTTTTGTCTAATTATCTTTCTTTGTCTTTTTATCTTGTACTCTCTTTCTCTCTCTCTCTCTCTCTCTCTCTCTCTCTCTCTCTC
>NC_057695.1:281388-304815 GCF_014466175.1 Vespula pensylvanica
TCTCTCTCTCTCTCTCTCTCTCTCTCTCTCTCTCTCTCTCTCTTTCTAATTTGTACTCTTTCCTACTTTCTCTTACATACAATGGAGACAAACGATAAGGAACCTTTTCTTTTAAAACACACACTCTTCTTCAGTATGTAACTTTCCAATATTCTACGTTATGTTGCCTCTTGCCTTGTCTTGCCTTGCTTGTCTTCTTGTCTTGCCAAGCCGGTAGCAATGTCTCTCACCATTTAACTTCTTGTTCTCCACTGTTCCTTCTGTCACGATCAGACGGTTCCTCGGTAAATACGGAATGGAAGGGGTTGCGCACGCACATGAGGTCGCCACGGGGTGGAAACCTACGGGATCGATATGCAGCAGGTACGAAATGACGAAATGACGCACTCTTTATCTCTTTCTCTCTTTCTCTCTCTCCCTCTCTCTTTCTCTCTGTCTCTGCTTCTCCTCCCTCTCTCTCTTTCTTTCTGGTCACAATCACCATGTGTTGAAAAACTTTGATTATTCCTCTTCATTTCTTTCAATACTTTGAAAACAGTTTTTTCTGGATAGACTTACTAAAGGACTCATCAATTTCGTTTTTAGATTTTCCATTTATTTTCTTTCCAGCTGATCTACAAATGAAAATAATATACTTATATATATTATTACAATATGTTAATAAACTTATGTATATTTGTATATCTCATATCAAATATATATATATATATATACTATAAAGAGTATATTGTGTGTATATATATGTATATGTCATATATGAAATATATATATATATATATATGTTGTATCATGATTATTCAAATTCATTTGACATACCTTTTTCATACCATTAATTTCTTCTCTATAATTTCTAATAAATTTCTATGACTCAGTTACTGGAGCGTATAATATAGAAATGACAAAAAAAAAAAAAGAGGAAAAGAAAAGAAAAAAAGAATAAAAAGAAACAAATAAAGCTCGCGTGTAACTGCATCGACTTTATCATTATAAACTAGTACATATATGTCTGTTTAGACAATATAAGAATCTGCATTTAAATGGAGCTATTAGACTGTTATTATTCAGACATGAAAGACCACGTGGTAACTTGTGGTACCAGTGTTTACCCATGTTGACAAAATCAATGTTTTAGGATAATATAGATATATATATACAATATATAATCAACAGTATATATGATCATTATAGATTATATCTATAGATTTCTATTGTAATATTGCAACATATTAAGCAAATATGTGACAAAGGACAGGTGCGAAGAGAGAACGAATTTGAAAGTTGGTGCCAAAATCTTTGAATTTACGATAGTGGGGGTGAGAGTATGGGTCGGGGTAGAGGGAATGAATCTCTCTCTCTCACGCGCAGCATCCGACTGGATCAATGTATACCAAGAGGAGGTCAGATCTTGGCTCTGCCCTCGTACTTGGGCCATTATAACTTGGGCCGTGCCCAAGTACTCTTCTACCTGTTTAACAAAATTTTTTCAACAATTTTGGTGGGTGAATATATCGATCATATTCGTACATCGTCGTCGTCGTCGTCGTTTAGTTTCGCTACATTTGATTTCTTTTTTTTTTTCTTTTGTTTTTCCTCTGAGAGAGGAAAGAAAAATCCCAAGGATTATAATAAACGTCAAGGTAGGTCAAGATCCGTTTAAAGTGCATGTAAATTCTTACAATTTTTTTAATACCTCGTGTTATTTCTTAGATATTTTAATTTGTTTACTCTTGCAATGGCAAAATCTGGTAAAATGATTGCATTGATTTGTCTTCTGATGCTTTTGGAAGACTATAGTCATGCCGCAAGACCATCCAGTTACAATAGTCCAACTTTGTTCATGATCGGTGGTGTCCTTTCAGACAACGAAAGCAAAGCTTACTTTGGTGCCACCGTTGATGTGAGCTTACATTTTATTATAACATTAATTATTATATATATATATATACACACACACATGTATATATATATATGTATATAATAATTAATTGTTTTATTCTGAAACAGACCTAAATAATTATATTTTAGCATTTGAACTTTGATTCACAATATGTGAATAAGGGTATAACTTACCAACACACTGTCATCGAAATGGATTCCAATCCGATCAGGACGGCTCTAAGCGTTTGTAAATCTCTAATCGCTAAACAAGTTTATGCAGTAGTTGTGTCTCATCCTCTAACAGGTGATTTGTCACCAGCTGCTGTTTCCTATACCAGCGGTTTTTATCATATACCTGTAATTGGTATATCCTCTCGTGATTCAGCATTTTCCGATAAAGTACGTCGATCTTTAGATCATACCTTATTAGGATATATATAATAAAATGAATTCTTCAACATGTATAAATATATTTTTTGTTTAAATTATTTTTCAGAATATTCACGTGTCTTTCTTACGTACCGTTCCACCATATTCCCATCAAGCCGATGTGTGGGTGGAATTATTGAAATATTTTAACTACATGAAGATCATTTTCATACACAGTTCGGACACCGACGGTCGTGCTTTGCTCGGACGTTTTCAAACGACATCACAAAATTTAGAAGACGACGTTGAAATCAAAGTACACGTAGGTCCATCTGTCCTCTTCTTTTGTTTACCTTGGACCATTTTCTAATAGCGAAAATTTTCAATCTTACAAAAAAAAAAAAAAAAAAAAAAAAAAAAAAAAAAAACAGGTGGAATCCGTAATAGAATTCGAGCCAGGTCTTGAAAGTTTTATGGAACATTTAATGGATATGAAGAACGCACAAGCTAGAGTCTGTTTGATGTATGCAACGTAAGTAATTTAATTAATCGATTATCATCGACTATCATTTGGATCGTACGATGTAAATGAAGTTCGAATAAATGATATAAAAATTTTTGTTGAATTGGAAGGAAAACAGACGCAAAAGTTATCTTCAGAGATGCGGCATCATTGAACATGACCGGAGCTGGATACGTTTGGATCGTTACCGAGCAAGCATTGGATGCACCTAACGCACCAGAAGGTCTTCTTGGATTGAAATTAATTAACGCGAGCGCAGAGAAGGCTCACATCAAGGACAGCCTGTCAGTCCTTTTGCGATCGCACACAATAGGCACACCTACATGTATATGCATGAAACTGTGTATATAGTTTCACGATTAGGTAAAACCTTCCACTTCACACAATTCGAGATCACCTGGGCTTCCCCAATCTACAAAGAAGAAAGGATTGTGATTGCTGAAATTTTTCTTCGTCTGATTTTCTTCAATTTATCATCTTCGCTATTCCTTACTTTTTTGTTAGCTTGATAATTTTATTATATATATATATATTTCTTTTTTTCACCTTAAACTTATTTATCCTGCACATCGTTTCATCTCTCTCTCTCTCTCTCTCTCTCTCTCTCTCTGTCTCTCTCTCTTTCTCTCTCTCTCTTTCTATCTATCTATCTATCTATCTCTTTCTCTTTTTATACGAGTTGCATTCGAGTTCTAAAGTCTTTCAATATTTTTCCAAAAAAATTGCATACACATTACAAAGTTGAAACTAGTCGTTTTATACATGTACATATTTTTTAAAAAATCGATGCCATGACTGTATGGCCGCTGTGAATGATTCTTGAGGGATCTGTTTTGTCCATTGGAAAATCTCTGAGCGCAAGAACGGCACGATTAGGAAATGAGCAATTACAAGGAAAGTGTCCTTTAATGTTGGAAAAAGTTAGGTGCAAGATTAGGTGAGTAGAGAGCATGAGGAATCATTTGGAATCATTGTCGTGAAGATAATTTTGAAGACTGTTCCCGCTCGCTGAATAGGAGTATTGTCTTGATGGAAGAGTACATCAGTGCCAATTTTTCACAATCAACAAAACAGATCGAATCTTTAAAAAAAATCGTTGATAACGGTCATGTGATCGTGGAGTCGACATCGTAAAAAAAATATGTTGTCTATGTGTTGATAAGTAACAGTAATTTCAACTTTCTGATGTAAATAATTTCTCAGGGAAAAAAAAAAGAAAGAAAAAAACAATTAGGATACCTTAAAACTTGAGCGCATCTCGTAACAATATCTCTTTTACTATCACACAGGTATCACCAAGATATGAGCGAGCATTATTCGATTTGGAAACTTTTATGTCTCGATGTTGGTTACAGATCTAAGGACTCTCTGATTTCTCTCATGGATGTTACTGCATGGAAACATTGTCCCGTAGAAATTGTGTTGTGTGCATAAGTATATTAAAAAAAAAAAAAAAAAAAAAAAAAAAAAAAAAAAAATGAAAGAAAAATCCCTAATTATTAGTTTTCTGATGTCGAGGGTATACACTTATTTTCCAGATATGCTTTTGTCTCTGCTTTGCGAGAAATGAACGAAACCGAAGAGATCACGAGTGCTCCCAAGGATTGCGGTGATTCCGGATCGATATGGGAAACCGGAAAGAAACTTTTTGAGTATGTGATCTTCTATTTAACACTTTAGTTACATTGTAGCGCATTTAAATATGTTCCCACGATTCCGCAGTATTTCGTTGTTCTTAACTTAATATATACAAAGTAACGCCAAGCAACGCAAACGTTTTTACAGCTTAGCAAGAAAACAAGTTAAACACTATAGAAGTTCGAAATATCAGCTAAAGGGTCAATATAAGAAAAAAAAGGAAAAAAGAAAAAAAATTAGATTTAATATTAATCGATTATATCATGTATATGTATGTATATACGATTATGTGAATTCAGTTACATACGTCAACAAGTTTTACCACATGGAGAAACTGGCAGAGTTGCTTTCGATGACAATGGCGACCGTATTTTTGCTGAATATGATATCATTAACATCAAGGATGGTGAACAAGTTTCGGTTGGACAATATTTTTATCCAGCTGTAAGTAAATCAAAAAATATTGATTAATTATCATTAAAATTAGATAAAATGGATAATATCAATTAGTATTAATAATTGTCTTAGAATGGAACAAAAATGAAATTAAGAGTGAACGAGTGGAATATCACGTGGCCTGGACGTTTAAAAAGTAAACCCGAAGGTTTAATGATACCAACGCACTTAAAGGTTTTGACAATTGAAGAGAAACCTTTCGTTTACGTACGCGAAGCAAGCGAGATTGATTGCCTGCCTGATGAAATAGCATGTCCTCATTTCAACGTTACCGATCACGAGAGTAAGCAATTTAATCAAACAGTATGTATTGTGTGTATACGCACGCGTGTATTTAGTTTTAAAATTAATTAATGATCCTAAAAATAAATGAAACCTTTTTTATATGATCTACAGACTCGAAGACGTATTGTTGCAAAGGTTATTGCGTAGATTTATTAAAAGAATTATCTAGGACTATCAATTTCACTTATAATCTTGCCTTATCACCGGATGGTCAATTTGGCAGTTATATTATCAAAAATAGTTCAGGTATTTTCTTAATAAACATTCTTTTATATGTAGATATATATATATATATATTGTTTTATATTATATAAATCATATAAATATTGCGTACATAATATTTAATATAAAATAAATAAATATTGTATATAATACTATATAGAATATATTATATGTGATATATTATATATCTAACATAAAAATATTTTATTACAGTTGGAGGGAAAAAAGAATGGACAGGACTAATCGGAGAATTGGTGAACGAACGAGCAGACATGATCGTTGCACCATTGACGATTAATCCTGAACGTGCTGAATTCATCGAATTCAGCAAGCCATTCAAATATCAGGGGATAACTATTCTAGAAAAAAAGGTATTGGAGAGGGAAAGAGAGAGAGAGAGAGAGAGAGAGAGAAAGAGAGAGAGAACGCCTAAACATCTAATATGAACTCCTCCATTGAATTCCCTCTCCATTCATTCAACCGTATTCATTCAACCCTTATTGACTCTCCTTCCCATCATTGACCCCCTCCATTTATTGTATCCTTCTCACTCATCTCAAAAAAAAAAAAAAAAAAAATAATAGTAGGAGATTAAATCGATAAAATTTTGTTTGATTTCAGCCATCCAGATCGTCGACACTGGTATCTTTCTTACAACCATTCAGTAACACTCTTTGGATCCTGGTGATGGTTTCGGTGCACGTAGTGGCGCTAGTTCTGTACCTCCTCGACCGGTTTTCACCTTTCGGGAGGTTCAAACTAGCTAATACTGACGGCACCGAGGAAGATGCCCTCAATCTCTCGAGTGCCGTTTGGTTCGCATGGGGAGTATTATTGAACAGTGGAATTGGAGAAGGTAAATTTGATCTTCTCTTAATATCTTAGATAAATACTTGGTATATATGTTGGATTAGACGATCTAGCAGAAAAAAAAATATATATAAAAATGTTGATCAAATAATTGATTACTTACAAAATTTTAATCGTTATAAAAATTATGTTATATTTAGGTACTCCGAGAAGTTTTTCAGCACGAGTATTGGGTATGGTATGGGCAGGATTTGCTATGATCATCGTAGCATCTTATACTGCTAATCTGGCTGCTTTTCTTGTATTGGAACGTCCTAAAACAAAATTGACTGGTATCAATGATGCCCGAGTAAGTAGGTGTATTAAATTTTTTGAAAAGATAAATAAAATGATGAATGAAGCAGATAATATATAAATTTTGTTTTATACATATAAAGCTCAGGAATACTATGGAAAATTTAACGTGTGCTACGGTTAAGGGATCGGCAGTGGACATGTACTTCAGGCGACAAGTTGAACTCTCTAATATGTATCGAACGATGGAAGCTAACAATTACGATACAGCCGAAGATGCTATACGTGATATAAAAATTGGGTACGCATTTTGTTCACATCATAAAATTATCACAAATTAAATGCATTCGGTGTAATAAATTCTTTGTATGTCGTATTTAGAAAATTAATGGCATTCATCTGGGATAGCTCACGTTTGGAATTTGAGGCAGCTCAGGATTGCGAGCTAGTAACTGCCGGTGAATTATTTGGTCGTTCTGGTTACGGAATTGGCCTGCAGAAAGGTTCACCCTGGGCGGATGCCGTGACTCTGGCAATTTTAGACTTTCATGAAAGTAATAGCAACGCTATGACATCAACTATAAGAGTAGATAGATGAAACATGATTTTTCCAAACAAAAAGATAAAAAAAAAAAAAGAAAGAAAGAAAGAAAGAAAGAAAGAAATAAAGAAAGAATAGATGGAAGATGAAATATCCAAATGTAAAATTTGAAACTCCATTGATTGTTTTTAGGTGGTTTTATGGAAAGTCTCGATAATCAATGGATACTCCAAGGGAATCTACAACAATGCGAACAATTTGAAAAAACTCCGAACACTCTCGGATTGAAAAATATGGCGGGAGTGTTCATAGTGGTCGCGGTCGGTATCGTCGGTGGTATCGGATTGATTATTATCGAGATGGCGTACAAGAAGCATCAAATAAAAAAACAGAAGAAAATGGAACTGGCAAGGCATGCAGCCGATAAATGGAGAGGAACGATCGAGGTAAACAGCGATCGGCGACCGATTTCGTTGTTTGATATATTTCCATCGTTTCTTCAGAAATGTGTGTTTGTCAGTAATCCTCAGGAAGCGACGACGAGGTAGCTGCGCTGAGGCATGTCCATTTCCCGGGGGACTTCCCTTCGAACCCTAGTAATAATAATTACGTGATAATTAGCGAGTTGCACAACTGACAGTGTGTAGAAATTATTATGAAGAAGTAGTTGTAGGTAAAACTAGTTGCAGATATGTATATTTTATAAAACTATTAATCCTCATCTCGAGGAGATACGATACACGTAGGATCGTCCTGAGAGAATAAATAACTAAATAAGTAAATAAATAAAAAAGAAAAATATAACTGCACGAAGGACGATCGAAAATACAAAATTAACGCGGACGTTGTTGGATACATCTCTGGACGATCCTAAGTGCATACATTTAACGTAACGTTAAATCGATCATATAAAGAGAGAAAAAAAAAAGAGAAAAAGAAAAGAAAAGAAAAGAAAAAAAAAAAGAGAGAACAACATTTTCTTTTCGAGGGACTTCCTTTGCCTTTAAATATTCCTGCAAGATTATTCGTAACCTTTAATTTTATCTATGCAGAAGCGGAAAACACTTCGAGCTTCGATAGCTGCACAACGAAGAATTCAAAGCAATGGCCTGAACGATCCAACGACCGTCAGCTTAGCAGTCGATACGGTTGCCAGATGCACCGTCGCACCACGTAGTCCTGGAAGAGCATGGCCTGGAGATAGTGATATACGTCAACGACCAATGTCACGTTCTGAGGACGTAAGATTATCACCTGCCGTTTACACCGCCGATGTATCTCATCTTGTAGTTTAATTATTATATACATATATACGCGCTCACACAAAATAGTTTTTTAATATGTACAATTATTTCATATATATATAGTATTAACGTACACTACAAATTCTAA
Source organism: Vespula pensylvanica (assembly GCF_014466175.1). Classification (NCBI taxonomy): domain Eukaryota; kingdom Metazoa; phylum Arthropoda; class Insecta; order Hymenoptera; family Vespidae; genus Vespula; species Vespula pensylvanica. The sequence continues at coordinate 289,797 of NC_057695.1, forward strand.
TGGAATTGTATTAATAGTTACAAATTAGGAGATCTCGTTCGTTGAATAAAAGAAAATTCTTTAATTGTTATAATTACCTTTCGCTTTCCTTTTTTTTTTCTCTCTTTTTTCTTTTTGCATTAATTGTTTATATCAACTTTCTTTCTTCGTTTTAGAACTTTCCACTTCGATCCGGGAATCGACATCTTTGGAAAGAGCGCACTGTTCCAGGAAATGGCTTCTCTTGACACCGTCGGTAATTTATCGACGTATCAAATTAACAATACGCGTATTTTATTTTTTTAAATCTTCGATTATCAAAATACACGATCGGTTTAATATCATAAAATGAACAATTTATTCTTTAATTTAGTCTCGATTTCGTGATTTTTATATTATATTCGTGACAATCTTGCATCGTAAGAACGTGTGTGTTAATTTAAATTTGTTAGTTCTTCGATCGACCGTCATAGCGCTGCCGTTCAATATGGCGTTTTCTAAAATAGAAAGTTTCATCTTCAAATCGAATCTTCTCTTCGTTCACGGCCATACGCACACGAGAGCGAGGAACTGTGTCAAATGTGCTTGTGTCAGCTTATAAAGTGCTGTCAATCGAAAAAGGATTTACTTATCTACGAATATCGAATCAACATAGTAGGTGATTCGTCATTAAATATTTAATCAATTTTCTCGCTAAGGAAATGGCGGATACTACTGTGGATGCAACGAGGCGTTTAAACGTTAAGAAACAGACATTGGACGACGCTTACGCTGCGCCCGCAAATTTTCTCGAAATTGACGTGATTAATCCAATCACACACGGCGTCGGTAAAAAACGATATACCGATTACGAAGTCCGTATGAGAGTAAGTAGACAAAATTTCACAAATATCTACGAATTAATTCGATTTTTTTCATCGCTCTTTCCGATTCATATATCTCTTTTATATCACGTTGTTATCACGAAAAAAAAAATATCTACTGAAACGCTACCAATACATTGATACAAATCGAATATTTTTGAAAATTTTTCTGTAAGCATACAAACATTTATTTCAATGAAATTTTATTCCAATTATTATTATCTATATTCGTTACCTTTGTTCCCGATTTCAACACGTTTATATATCATAAAATTTTTTTTTCGATAAATTTCGTTCGTACGGTTCGTACCCTTTCGTTATATCTCTTTCTCCCAAGAGAGTGACGATATCATCCGCTATTCCGATATTCGCCCGCTATCACATAACAATAGATAAACGAATTTAATGAAATTATATTTCTCTACTCTATTTCTCTGTTAGGATACCTTAGTAAACTTTAAGATGTCTCACCGATGTTACTATTTATAGGGTTTCTGTAATGATGCTTTTGTCTATATTAATTATTATCTATTAGAAATATATTTTTATTTCTTTCCCTTATAACAGACTAATATGAGTTATATTTATTCGTCTAATCTTAACTGGAAAATTTTTTTCTTATTTCTTTGATGTCTTCTAAATTTAATTTCTTTTTTTTTTTTCCTTTTGTTATTTTAAAGACAAACCTACCAGTCTTTAAAGTCAAAGATTCTACGGTTAGAAGAAGATATAGTGATTTTGAATGGCTTAGAAACGAATTGGAAAGGGATAGCAAGGTATGTGAATTGATTAAGATTGTTAATTATCAAGATTAATGATATCAATGTAGAATGAATATTATATAACATGATTTTTCTGAATACTTAGATCGTTGTACCGCCATTACCTGGAAAGGCATGGAAACGTCAAATGCCTTTTCGAGGAGATGATGGAATTTTTGAGGAAGATTTTATCGAGGATCGAAGAAAAGGTTTAGAGATATTTGTTAATAAGTAAGTGTTACAGAATAATGTTTTATTATATAATGATATGAGTCAAGAAATTTATAAGTTTTAATATTAAATGTTTTAGAATAGCTGGACATCCTTTGGCACAGAATGAACGATGTTTACACTTATTTCTTCAAGAACCTGTAATAGACAAGAACTACGTACCTGGGAAAATACGTAATACATAAGTAATAATATTAAGACAAATCGCAAGTATATTTCACCCAGTCTTTGATATTTAAGCCATATTTCATTATTTTAATAACGCTTCATTGAGAGAGATTCAAAGAGATCCTTCTATATATGTATACATGTATATATATATACACATATATATATATACATATATATTTTTATAATATATAATTGAGTTTTTTCAGTGCTGTGATGTTCAATAAAGTTTCTCAGTTATAAAATAATTACGTTTAAACCAGTTTTGTAAAATTCGCGAAGGATCTTTTATCAAAAGTAAATATTAGTTATCTTTATAAGGGAACTATACACGATCTCAAAAAGAAAAGAAAGAAAAAAAATAATTTACACATCAGGCAAGAAAAGAGTTATTAAGATGAATCACTATAAAAAGAAATGACAGAATTTGTGCATATAGAGAGAAAAAGAGAGAGAAAGAGAGAGAGAGCACCAGAGCGTTGTTACATTTTTGCATAATTATTGATGCACAAATATCTGTTCATTAAAATATGGCTTGTGGAAATAAAAACGTTTAAAAAAAAAAGAAAAAAAAATAAATAAAAAAGAAACAAATATTTATGTACAAGTTGCTCGGTAGAAAGGTGCAAACACATAGAGATAATTAATACTAGTTGATCCAAATCTGCTCTTTCGTACTTTTATTAGAAACTTGCAACTTTAACAAATATTATTACTCTTAAGTAATGAAATTATTGTAATATATCTTGTTGTTGCTAATGTTTCTACTTTTGAGTTTTAATATTGTTTCTACCAATTATATTTTAATGGACAACTTGTACGAATCTATTTTCTCAAATAATTTATGTACAAAGGTGTGTATACTCTAAAATACGAATTTTCCTTTTAATTAGCAATTATATAATTGATTTAGTCAAAATATTCAGTTTTTAAATAATAATGAAAGATAATATAATATAAATATCTATTTGCTAAAAATATTCTTGAAAACATTTGTACGTCTCAATATTCTGAATCTCTTTATTGTGTTTAAATTTCTCATTTCAACACAAATGGAATAAAGTAATTATTGTTATTATTATTACTATTACAATTATTATTATGGATATTGTTTGAAAATCAAGAGTAAAATTATTGGATTTTTATATAATACCCCCTTATCATTAACATTATTTTTCAAAATTATTAAGAATACAATGAATGTAATATCTAAACAGGTACAATCAAATGGACACACACTATGACTCAGTCTCTAATTATTTAATTATTTAATTATTAATATCATAAGTCTAACTTTACATATATTATACGTGCACACAACAGATTTAAGTGTTTTTGAAGAAATATCTACTACTTTTTATTTATTTATTTTTTTTTTTCTCTTTTTCTAATACGAGTATTAATTCGATAATATATCTTAAAATCATATCCTTTTTCATCAGTCTTAAAAGAAAAAATATCTCCTATCTCTAGTACACATTAGAAAAAAAGAAGTAATTTCTGTTTATATGGCGATAGAATAATTAATTTATAAATGTATTTTTTCTTACATCTAATGTGTTACAGAGGTGGATACTCTGTAACTCTTACACATATATATCTTGACTCGTCCTAATGAATTTTCTATTCCGGAAATAATTGTCTATATATTTGTTAATACAATTTTCCTCTGAAAATTAAAACAGAGAAAAATTATAAATAAAGTATTATTAGGAATGTTTATAAAAATGAGATAATATTATAAGATTTAATATCAATATGTGATATCTTACCAGGAAATGTATTCTCGATAATAAGCATATCAGCAATATGCTTAGCTACAGCTTTAAATAATTGACGATCTTTGATTCGTCTTTTTTTATAAAACGGCATAAGATATTTAACAATCCACGGAGCTATCCTTTCTTTGCATGCAGTTAAATGTTCTTCTATACAAATCGGTGAATCTGGCATCATTTCTTCTTCGTCAAATTCTCCAAATAATTTGATAAATTTTTCTTTCACTTTACCATGCTTCCGGTAATTTGTTATGGACAATTCTGTCATTTTAGTTTTCAATTTCGAAACCTGATGTACTCTTTCGACAAACCAGATACCATCCGTTCTCTTCTTCTGTTTATTTTCACTTGTTTCTTGTTTGCACTCAATTGTTTCTTCTTTGTTAATTTCTGTTGGTTTTTCTGCTCTATTTTTCATTTCTTTATAATAACTAAAACTAAATTTTCCTTGGACAGAATTAGATGTTTTTACATTACTCTTTGGAATATTATTACTCTCTTCTATATGTTGTTTGAAATTAGAAGCTATTGAGTTATCAGTGTCTAAGCTCATCTTATTGATTTCCTTATCAACACTAGCCTTACTGATGCCCGAATGTTTTTCGATTAACGTTGTTAGATCGCTACTATCGTCACTTTCACAGAACATATCTTCCATGTGTTGCAAAAGAGAATCTTGCGAGTTTTCACCATCATTTGGAACACTCTCTGTTTGCTGCTGAATGGAAATAGCTGTTGAAAGTGCTTCTGTAAAAATTGTCGTTTCTTGGCTTTGTTCTTCGAATATTAGTTTGTCTGTATCCTCTTCTTTTAATAAAAGTGTTTTAACACTTGAATTATCTTGCATCAATGAAACATCTGATTCTTCTATATAAGGAACCTTCTTATCCACAAATAATGTCTCTTTCAGATTAATTAATTCTTCGTAATTAGAAGTAATGCAAGCATCCTGCGTGGTATTACTTTTATGCTGATCACAGAAATTACTTTTTAAACAGAGGCTATTAGTTTGTACACCAACATCAACTTTATTTGATGGTGCCTCTAAAAGCATAACTAATTGTTTATACACTTTTTTTTGAGAGGTGTGTGATTTAATATCTGAAATCTGTCAAAAAATGATTACACGCTCTATTTCAATGAAAAATAATCTCTCTCAAAAATGGTATCTTACCATTTTAAGCATGTGTTGTCTATATAAAGAAGCTTCTAAAGAACATCGTACCGCGTTTAGTTCCATTTGATCTGCGCACTTTTTTAAATCGTAACTAAAAGTCTCTTCGTTCTTTTGATTGTAACATACTATGTAATTACTAAGTAAACATTTCTGAAGATACGAGAAGTACACTGCACGTACCTGTTTCAAATACACACCTCGTTTTTAATTTTATTCTATTATTTGAATTAATTAATTTCAAACATGCTCATGCTGCTATATATGTGCATATATCTATATATATACATTATATATTTTATAATGAAATATTATAATAAAATGAAACATGCCATTGCAGTAAGTCGTAAGAATTCATGATTAGGAGCAGAAGACAAGAGAAAATTGTTTTCAGTAATTGATGGTAGTGGCATAGACAAGATATTATCAAGTTCATTCAAACTAGCATCATCGTCAATTTCATTTTCGTTAACCTCTTGTTCTTGTTTTAAATTAAATGGCAATGTCATATCCATCGTTTTTATTGCTTTCATATTTATCTTTCATTTAACATTGTCATTGAAATATTATTTAATAAATAACAATTTTACTCTGTCGTTTTTCTCTTTTTTTTTTTTCTCTATAAAATTATTGAAGCGCCGAACATTTACACATCTTATAAAACACAATATATTAAAATGCACATTTTATTTATTAAACAAACATTTTTTTGACTTGCGCGAACATTATTTATACATTAGAAAACAAATAATTAATTAATGAGAGTTTACTTTTTTTAACAGGAAACTATCATCTACCTCTACTTCCTAAAATGGAACAGTGACACCAAGCGGAAATTTTCGGAAGCTTCAAATTTCGAGGATTTTTATTAATTATTATTATTTTACAAGGGCATTCTTATTTTACAAATTAAAGTTATAAATTAACAATTGATTTTTCAAATGCCATTCTCTAATACCACTTAAACAAATTTTAGTCAACGTTATCGACATTAAAAATATAATAAGTAGTCTTCATTATATAAAAAAAAAAAAAAAAAAAAAAAAAAAAATGTTTTTTTATTTCGTATTCTTATTGGAACAAGTTTTGTCGGTATGATAGATTACTTGTTATCAATGTTATCGACCATTACCGACTTTTAATTCGATCGAATTGGATTATTCAAATCGTATTTATCGATTAATTATATTTTTACTAATTACTATTCATATTCCTTTGTTGTATGTCATATCTTTCAATGATTAAGGATTATATATTGTTTCATAACGAATACTATCTATTATTTCTATAATTTATGACTTCAGTCGAAGCATCTGTAACGTGAACGTTCGGAACTCCTTTGAAAGGCTTAACAAGGAGTCACCTCCACGTTCTTCATTTTGACAGGTATATTTCAAAATATATTAATATTACATCATTTTATTTAATATTATGTATAATTATAAATAACTATTATATTTTAGATAAATTCTCTGAACATATGTTTAAGTGATATCTTGAAAGTATTATATGTTATATGAATCAAATGAGGTTAGAATTTCATGGTCAAAGAACTAACAGATTTTCTTTTCCATACATATAATTAATTAATGATAACAATTTATTACTTTTGTAGTATAAATAAAAAAAAGTATTTACGTTTTCTCAGTAATTAACATTTTAGTACGTATCAGTAATTAACAAATCTTGATTTGTTTTATAAAGTTTTTATTGTAACATGCTTTATATATTTTTGTAATCTTTAGAACGCCATACCATCTAATAAATGTGTTCCCACATATATAAGATAATTATTTCGATTTATTTCTTAAAGTATCATAAAATTTTTTTAATAATCAAATTAATATTATTAATATTTATTATCATATTCTATGCTTTTATTCGACAAGCATTGTTAATTATACTCGATTGATAAAGAAGAATTTGTAGAATTTATAATGACATGAAACATATCTGAAATATATTTATTTTTTTCTACAGCATAAGGACAAGTAAAACTTTGACATCATGCCACCAAAAAAGTCTATGGAAGAAACTGATCGGTTGACCCGTATAGCTATTGTAAACTCCGATAAATGCAAACCTAAAAGATGTAGACAAGAATGTAAAAGATCGTGTCCTGTAGTGCGAATGGGGAAACTTTGTATAGAAGTAACTCCATACAGTAAAAAGGCATCTATTTCTGAAGAACTGTGTATTGGATGTGGTATATGTGTAAAGGTAGAAATATTTTTTTTACTTCATTTCGATATTTCTAACAATTAGTTACATATATTTCTTGCTGACAATAATTCAGATTATTTATATAGTCAGCCTTTATTTAATCATAGGATTTAAATCGGAGGCTTCTTTCAGAAATGTCCATTTGAAGCCATATCCATTATCAATCTTCCTAGTAATTTAGAGAAAGAAACGACGCATCGTTATTCCAAGAATTCATTTAAATTGCATAGACTTCCTATACCGCGTCCTGGAGAAGTCTTAGGTTTGGTTGGGACAAATGGTATCGGAAAATCAACCGCTCTGAAAATTTTGGCAGGAAAGCAAAAACCAAATTTAGGTCGTTTTTCTGTATGTTAATGTTATCTTCACCAAATTTATTTCATTTCCTTTTTACTTTTGTTTTTATATTTGCACTATAAAAATATGATATAATATTTTAGGATCCACCGGATTGGACAGAAATATTAGGTCATTTTAGGGGTAGCGAATTACAAAATTATTTTACTAAAATTTTGGAAGATGACCTGAAGGCTCTTATCAAGCCACAATATGTTGATCAAATTCCTAAAGCATTGAGAGGAACGGTTCAACAATTTTTAGATAAGAAAGATGAATGCAAAAATCAAATAGAAATTTGTCAAATGTTGGGTATGTGTTTCTATGTAATTAAATATTCATTAAAACAACGTGTACATAATAAACGTCGCGTCCTTTTCCGAATGAATTAAAAATTTGATTTGCAGATCTAATGCATATACTTGATAGAGGTGTAGAAGCTCTATCAGGAGGAGAACTTCAACGTTTTGCCTGCGCTATGGTATGCATTCAGAATGGTGATATTTTTATGTTTGATGAGCCGTCTTCGTATTTAGATGTTAAACAACGTCTTAATGCAGCTGTAGCTATTCGATCTCTAATACATCCGGATAAGTAAGTGCATTATATAATGCAAGTCGCAAATATTAAAAATATATTTTGGTATAAAAAATAACTTTTTTGTTCTTATTCTCTGTTTATAGATTTATAATCGTGGTAGAGCACGATTTATCTGTATTAGATTATTTATCCGATTTTATATGTTGCCTGTACGGTGTTCCCGGTGCTTATGGTGTCGTTACTATGCCTTTCTCTGTACGAGAAGGTATAAATATATTTTTGGATGGGTTCGTTCCTACTGAAAATTTGAGATTCCGCGAGGAATCTCTAGTTTTCAAGGTTGCAGAAAGTGCAACAGAAGAGGAAGTGAAGCGTATGAACCATTATGAATATCCAGCAATGACAAAAACCATGGATTCTTTTACGTTGCACGTTGAAAAAGGACAATTCACGGATTCTGAGATTCTTGTATTGTTAGGAGAAAATGGAACTGGAAAAACAACATTCATAAGAATGTTAGCAGGAAATTTACCTCCTGATGATGGATCTGGTAATTTCTATAAGAAAAATCTGACAATTTATTTTTTCAATGTTGTCCACGGTGATTAATTTTTTTTCTTCTTTTTTTTTTTTTTTTTACATTTCAGGAAGTATCCCACAATTACATATAAGTTACAAACCACAAAAAATCAGTCCTAAGTCTCAAGGTATCGTGAGACAATTGTTACATGAAAAAATCAGAGATGCTTATGTTCATCCTCAATTTGTAACCGATGTAATGAAACCTTTGAAAATTGATGATATTATGGATCAAGAAGTACAAAATTTATCTGGAGGAGAATTACAACGTGTTGCCATGGCTCTTTGCCTTGGTAAACCAGCAGATGTTTATTTGGTCGATGAACCATCAGCTTATTTAGATTCTGAACAACGTTTGGTAGCTGCAAAAGTTATCAAAAGGTATTTATCAGGAAGTTTTGATTTCTGAAAATTAATTGACAATTATATTGTGATATTAAAATTAAAAAATTCTAATGCACTCTTTCTTTGTAAATCCAATTTAAATTTGTATTGATATTCTAGGTTCATATTACATGCAAAGAAAACAGGATTTGTAGTAGAACACGATTTTATTATGGCTACTTATTTAGCTGATCGTGTGATTGTATTTTCTGGTACACCTTCATTGAAAACTACTGCGCACAGTCCGCAATCTTTATTAAATGGTATGAACAGATTTTTAGAATTATTAGGTATTACTTTCCGAAGGGATCCTAATAATTTCAGACCACGAATTAACAAAAGTCAATCCGTGAAGGTATGGGAAATTGTATCGTTATTAATAGGTTGATAGTATCATTAATTATAACTTTTCTTATTTTTTTATTTTTTTATTTTATATAGGATTTAGAACAGAAGAGAGCTGGACAGTATTTCTTCCTGGAAGAATAAGAAAATACACGCGTATCTTGTATACGAATTGGATAGCAGCATGTGCAAGATAACGTTAAGATTTTTCGGTAAACTTTATATTCACACACATTGGTAAAGGATATTTTAGATCAATGTGATGATTCTTACAATAATATTGCATTTTATGCGAAGGGATGAGACATTTATTTTACCATCTAAAAGAGAACATTTTTCTGTATCTTGCGTGAAAATTCTCTTCTCATTAATTTATATTATTATTAAAAAGGAAAAAAACATCACATTGGTTATGTGACACCTGGGATAGTTATTCCTGTATAAAAATAAAAATAAAAAAGAAAAAAAAAAACAACAACAACAACACAGAAAAGGAAAAAGAAGGATAAGGAAACAAAAATAACAAACACATGCAATATGTAATATCTTTTTGTATAAAATATCGATTATTATAATGTCCGCGCGTAGAATTAATTTATAATTAATAAGACAAAAGAAAAAAAGAAGATGAATAAATAAACATCATGATTTTCGTGTACACCTGCTATGCAACATATGATCCATTGTAAGGATATGAAATATATGGTACGTCATAAGAAGGAAATATTTCACCTATATTTTTTTCATTTCAATTTTTTTCCTTATAGTATAAATAAAAAAAAGAATGATAATATTTACACGACGTAATGTTATTTTGAGTAATGTTCATTGTAATGCACATTTATCAATGACAAATGGGATCCTATATATTTTGTAACGATGTAATGTTATTCCAAGAAAGAAGTCCATAACTTTATCATTAACAAGAATTTCTCTATGCATATGTAAATCTAAATGTAAAAGATATTACTTTTCTGTCTTTTTTGTTCCATACAAAAACATGTTCTTAGATATAATTTCCATAAGAAATATTTTACTTTGGACAGGTAACTTGTAATTGTTAAGAACAAAATAATATAAATAAATATAAGCGTGTATATGAATATGCATATGTTTACTGAAAAAACGATTATGCATTTTTAACAATAGATTAAATACCCGGAAATATTTATATATTTCCTGATATACTGATAAGTACTAACATTTGTTTGTGATAATAATTTGTATATTTTTACTTATGTAAAATCATGCTTATAAAAACCCTCTAGTATACCAACGACATTAGAAAAGGGAAACCAACCAACATGCCGAAAGTTTTATTCAATAGTTTGTTTCTTCCTTTTATTATCTTATTAATTTTCAAAGAGATTCAATGTACTCGTAAGTATCTTTTTTTTTTTTTTTTATTTTTATTTTAACGTAACGTTAACGAAAAAAGAATAAAATTCGCGATCAAAAAGTTATTTCCTACATGAAAAAGTTATTTATTTTGTCAAAAATCAAAAAATTATATTTTCCCGCGAAACGTCAGTGTCATACTAGTCAACACAATTACTTTTTCTTTTCCTTTTTTTTCTTCTTCATCGTATAAAATATTGTGGTTGTTTTTGTTCTCATTTATTTTTTAATAACGTAATCGAATTTTACATCGAAATTTTTATATTCTTATACTTGCTTTTTTGTTTTCTTATATCTGTAATTTTTATGTTTAGAAACAAATAATACGACAGAGCCACCGTTAAGAACTGCAAGGGATACAAATAGACCAGTAGTATTATCAACACCAGAACAATGTTATCGTCCTTGCGATGGAGCACAACCACTTTATTGTTATTATCATTTCAGATTGGAATATTACACAACAATGGCAACGTATGAATTCCATAAATATGTTTTTTCTTTTCATTTTTTCTAATAATTGAAAGACATCTTTCGATTAATGCATTTAACCCGGGAAAAATAATGTATTCTGATTGGTTAATGAAATGGACCAATCACGGAACGTCGAGAAATTTATAAATTTAAAAAGATATAGCAACATGTTTGCTTTGATATTGACACTAATTAATAATAATTTTCTGCAGTCCATGTAATGTCTGTCGAACGAATAGTTTTGAAAGATCAAAAAATCAATCGACTTGTGAGTGCATCGTGGGAGATGGCTTCGAGAAAACTATTTTTTCTATCAATCGTCAATTTCCTGGACCATACATACAGGTTAACTATAAAAAAAAAGGGATATTTAAAAAAATATATATACATGTCTTTTTCATATTTATTTCTAAATATTGATTCTCAATATTACTTTTTTTATTTATTTGAAAATATTTGGTAAAATGCTAATAAAAAATGTCTTTGAACCCTTTACAAAATTTACTTTGATAATTTTTTTTAATTTCTTAGGTCTGTCAGCACGACAAGATCATAGTTGATGTAGAAAATGCTGCAGAGGGTACAGATACCACGATCCATTGGCATGGAATTTTCCAAAATTCTTATCAATATTATGATGGAGTACCTCACATAACTCAATGTCCAATTACAGCACCTAATACGTTTCGGTAATTTGATCATTTTTTTTCAAATTATTGATTGTTGACAATTCGTTATAATCGACATAATTTCATTTAAAAAATTATATTACTCCTTGTAGATATCAATTTGCTGTGGATAATGCTGGAACACATTTTTATCATTCTCATTCAGCGTTACTTCTATTGGATGGACAACAGGGACCTCTGATAGTACGTTCGCCTAAAAGTCAGGATCCTAATGGACATTTGTATGACGAGGATATATTTGATCATGTGATCTTCTTGAGCGATTGGATGCATCAATTAGCTATAGAACGTTTACCTGGAAAATTTGCTATGAAACCTGGTCAAACTCCTGATAATTTTCTTATCAATGGTCTAGGAGATTATACGGTGAATATTATTCGTTATTTTATATAAATTTTTTTTTAATTTAATCGTTATTATAACAATGTACTTGTCAATAAAAAATTTAGGATCCAAACACAGGACAAAGAACTAATGTACAATTGGCATACTTCAATGTAACTGCTGGTAGAAGATACAGATTCCGAATGATTAATTCATTCGGTACAGTTTGTCCGGCTGAATTCTTGATCGAGAAGCATAAGTTAACTGTAATTGCATCGGATGGTGAAGATTTGGAGCCAGTTGTAGTGGATAAAATAGTTAGTGTTACAGGTAAAAACAATATCATTGAATTTCGATATATTTAATTTACGTATAGATCATAAGAAAAATATTTTACATAAAAATTTTATTCTATAGGTGAACGTTATGACTTCATTCTAAATGCTAATCAAGGTAGTGGTTCATATTGGATTCAATTACGAGGTTTAGGCGAGTGTATGGGATTAAAAATAGTTCAATTTGCTGTACTCGTTTATGGTAACAAAGCGATCCTGCCAAGGACATCTAGACCTACTTATGATAATCCTATAAAAGGGGTTGTTGTGAGTATCTTCATTCAATAACAAGAAAAAGATACATATATATATATTTTTTTTTTAATTTGAAATATACTTTTAGGAATTGAATTCATTGAGTGGAGCAGATTGTGGTAGTACTATGTTAACGAATAATATTTGTATAAATCAATTAAAATATGCGGAAAATACACCACAAGAGGAACAAAAAACATTTCCAGATATTCGTTTATACGTACCTTTCTCTTTCTTCATATATGACAAACGGATGTTTACCAATAATTCTATAAATCCTTTCTTTAGTAAGTATAGAAAATATACACTTTTCAAATTGATACTAGTGATTTAATGAAATCAAATGAAAATGTTCAAATATGTATCACTTTTATCTCCAGTTGCCGTTGATAGATCTTTAATAACAAGTTTGGTCACCAATATCAGTTACACCGAACCAGAATCACCTCCAATATCGCAATATGAAGGTTACGAACAGCTTTGTACTGCCGAAGAAGTATCTACTTGTACGAAGCCATGCTTTTGTACACATGTTATCAATGTACCGAAGCAAACACTGATTGAAATTTTACTCTGCGATGAAGGTAAGATTAATCTCATCTGTTGAACTTACATGAGATTTATAATTTTTTTCTTTTTGCGTACAATTAAATGCAATAATGATTATATCGACTTTATATAAATCGTATAATTATCTAAATGACTTTCAAAAATGTATATTTTAGGACCATTCGAGTACCTATATCATCCTTTCCATCTACACGGTTATAGTTTCGAAGTGATGGCAATAAAAGAGTTTAATCGTACAACACCGACAGCAAATGAACGTTACCAATTTCTTCGAGATTATGACAGAGGTCTACAAAATGGTAAATACATACGACAACCAAGAAAAGATACTATTAAGGTACCAGAAGGAGGTTGTGTGATATTACGTTTTTATACTAATAATCCAGGTATGAGATCAATAAATTCAACATTTAATTCTTTCGTTAATTAATTCATAAAAAATTGGAGATATTATTATTATTATTATTATTATTATTATTAAATTATTATCATAGGATGGTGGCTGTTCCATTGTCATTTCTTATGGCATACGGTATCTGGTATGGATGTAGTTATTCATGTAGGTGATGATCAAGATATGCCACCAGTACCAAATGGATTCCCAGTATGTGGTAATTTCAAACCATCTGTATATATTTAAAATATATAACTAAAATATATCATATATATATATATATATATATATATATATATATGTATATACGTATATATAAGCCAAATGTTACATGATTCAACTACTATGATCAATGAGAAAATATGATTATTGTTATAAATTTATTGTTATCGTTGTTATCGTTGTATTGTTAATTGTTTTATTTCTTGTATAATTATATTGTCATTGTTAATATTATTCATTGTTACTTATATACATACACATTATTGTTATTATTGTTTGTGTATATATATATATATATATATATATATATATATTTATATTTATATATACATGTGACATCTTCTCTTTTACATTTGACAAAAGAAAAATTTAATATAAATTATATAAATTATATAAAAAGATAAAAATTTGAAATATTCATTGAGATGATTCGTCTGATTGTTTTAAGAGGTATTTCTTTATTTAACAGTCGGAATATTACAATATAAATTAATATGATTAATAAAAGATACGTATCTTATTTTCTTTTCTTCTTCTTCTTCTTCTTCTTCTTTTTTTTTTTCTTTGCTCTATTTTTCTTCTAAGCCATAGCGATATGAATGAAAAGGAGAAACTTTTCGTTGCTGCAAACGTTTACAGATGAATATATTTAGATACATCGTTTGATGGTTTCGGTAGAGCCGTTTGAAGTAATAGCACTAGTAGTAATAGTAATAAATAGTAAAGGATTTTTTCGAGACGTGCACAACTAGTTCGTTGAATAATGATTATCGTTGAAAAAAGTATAGTCGATTATTTCGTTTTTTCCACACATTATATTAAAGTATATAATAATAATAACATAACGTATTCATTTACATAATAGATAATAATAATTATAATAATTATAATAATATTAATAATAATAATAATAATATCATAATTTTATTTATATCAAATATTTGAATACGCTGGAACGATCTAAATATAATCAGCCTCTTTATATATATATATATAT
>NC_057695.1:304915-305489 GCF_014466175.1 Vespula pensylvanica
CATACATACATACATACATACATACATACACACATACATACATACATACATACACACACATCATACATACATACACACACATCATACATACACATACATACATACATCATACATACATACATCATACATACATCATACATATATCATACATACATACATATATCTCGTTGTTCGAGGATACACTTGATCGGCCATTAATCGCTTACAATTAGTGCAATACCTCTTTCGCGCGCCATGGCCGCCATTTTTTTAATTCACGATGTTATTTTAAACAATTTTCACGGTGATATTTATTTTTATTTTTTTTTGTTAATGTCTCATGCATTCGCGAAGAAAACAAGAAAGTTAGACGAGTGAAAAATTTAGTCGTAGGCATTAAACGATATAAGTTTTGAATTTTCCCGTTCTATAAAAATCCTTTATATTTTTTTTCTTTCCTTTCTTTGTTTTTGTCTAGACTATATAAAAAAGAATATATTATTACTATGTATATATATTATAAACTAGTGACTGTATTCGTTTATTGGTTAATTATTTCATTTTAAACTCGTCTCGCTTTCCTTCTTTTTCGTCA
>NC_057695.1:305622-320799 GCF_014466175.1 Vespula pensylvanica
CTCTCTCTCTCTCTCTCTCTCTCTCTCTCTCTCTCTCTTTCTTTCTGTCTGGCGAACATGGCGTCGTCGATCCGGACGAATGGCGCGCGATTCGAACGTGTCATCATCACAAAACGCTTTCTACGAGTGTGTAAATCATCACATCGGTTTAATGCTGTAAATAATCTCTTAAATCGTCTTAAGCTTACGTACGAACCTACTTTTACTATCACAACTCCTTTGCAATTAAAAAAAAAAAAAGAAAGAAAGAAAGAAAGAAAAACATATTTATAGATATAATAAAAATCTTATTCCTCCTTATTTCACAAATTCATAAAAATCAAGTCGAAGCCTTTTCTCTGCCCTTTTCTTTTTTCTGATATCGTTTTTTATAAAGTAAGAGAACGAATTGAATAAAATTTACAATTTCATTAAAAAGATAATAATTATTACGGTTAAAATCCTTCCTTTTCTGATATTAAATATCTTGAAATTAGTTCGGTTAAAAAATTAAAAAAAAAAAAAAAGAAAAAACAAAAGAAAAAAGATAGGAGAAATAGAAAAATCAATTCTTTTTTCTTCTTTTTCTCTTTTGTCAATATCAATTATTTAAAAAAGAAGAAAAAATCTTATATTTTTGGCACGCGCTTTTTTATGCAAGAATAATCCTCGCAATCCGTGTCGATAATTATACGCGAATTTCTTTTATATCGACAATCCTGTTTTATCGACTTACGATAAACCGAATTAGTTGTTCTTCTTTTTCTTCTTATTTCATCCTATTTTTTTTCTTTTTTTTATCTTAAAAAGTTTTATTATAATCGTTCTCGTAAACATCATCATCATCGCCATCATCATCATCATCATCATCATCATCATCATCATCATCATCATCATCATCATCATCATCATCATTTTTATTCTACTAGAGCAAGAACAATCATCACTACCGAGTGAGCTACGAATATCGGTATGCATACTATATATATGTGTGTGTGTATATATACACACACACATAAATATACATATATATATACACATACATATATATAGACCGTTTACAATAAATATAAATATATTGTCGATTATATCTGAAACCAGAGTAACTCCATCCCGTAATTTCCGGCTAAAATGTACCGCCGCTGATGGTCCAGTTTACGAATTGATATATTTTAAGTGTCGAACTACCACATATACACTTTTCGAATGTGTATATATACGTATTTTTTTTTTCTTTTTTCCTATTTTCTTCTTATAACCTTATAGCGATTCGAGATTTTAAACGGACATTTAATACGTTCTTGAACCTATATCGCATTTAATTCAAACTTCTCTCTCTTACCCCCATTCTCCACAGATTTCTCATACCCGACCACCATTTTTTTTGTGAAGTAAAACATCCATACTTATTTACAGGACTAGAGTCTTATTTCAAAATCATTACTGCCTGCTCGATTAAATTATTATTACTGTTATTACTGTTATTACTATTATTATTTTATTATTATTATTATTATTATTATTATTATTATTATTATTATTATTATTATTTCTTTTCTGATAAAAATTCGAAAAGTTTTTAGGCAATAACAATGATTTTTTTTTTTTTCTTAAATATACAAACTGTAGGTGGTTAGGTGTCAAAGAAAAAAAAAAAGGAAAAGAAAAAGTGACAAATGTAAAAGAGAAAAAGAAATGAGAAACAAAAAATAGAAAAGAAAAAGAAAAATAAAAGATTATTAACGAGCAGGCTGAGCGAATTACGGGAGTACGATATATCGATATTGTAATTGTAATCTTAAATGTTAGTTTAATCCCCTTACAAGCTACGAGATTTTTAGCGCCCACGAGAGATTCTACGATAACGATAATCGTCTCGATCTATTTCTTTTTCTTCTCTTTTCTTTTTTTTTAATTTATATTTCTCTCTCTCTCTTTTTTTTCTCTTTTTCCTTTTTTATCTACTTCCACACTCTGTCTATGCAATGATCGCTGTTTTAATTATTTGATCGAGCACCGTTTTCGTAGAGCATCTACGGAATAATGATCATTAGAAAAAAAAAAGTTCAACGAATGCAATTCTATCTCTATCTTTATCTCTCTCTCTCTTCTTATCATCAATTCCATCGAGATTTCTGTCGGTAATATATCGACTTGCCTTTGTCACTGAAACGATGATCATTGTGATTTTTTTTCTTTTTAATTTTGTTTATTTAAAGAGAACAGTAAATCTTGTGTAATTATGTATGTATGTATGTTTGTATGCATGTATGTAAGTATGTGTGTACTTAATTGATCTTTATTTCATTTTATTTTATTTTACTTCTCTCTTTCTCTCTCTCTCTCTTTCTCTCACTCTCTTTTTCTTTCTCTTTTATCGAACATCTAGACACTTAAATATTAAGTAAAGTTCTCTTTATTTTTCCCCTACTTTAATCCCTACTGGTAGTTTTTCCCATCATTATATATCATATTTTAATTATATCGTTCATATTAGATTTTCAATGTGTCTCAACGTGTGTTCAAGCTTTTTAGTAATTATTAATCGTTTTTTATTTCTTTTTTTTTCTTTTCTTTTTTTCTTTATCATTTAGAAAAAACAGGAAAGGCAACAAGATCGTTTTTCTCTGTCGATAAAGAAGTACGGTCAGAATAGATAGTAATATTGTAATGGTAATAATAATAATAGTAATAATAATAATAATAATAATAATAATAATAATAAAAATAATAATTATGGTAATAATAATAATTGCGAGCACTTTGGCACCCGAGAAAATATAACCGTAATAATAATAATACTAGAAATCGATTTGTCGAAACACTATGATCGATTTATTCGAGGATTTTTTATCGAAAAAAAAAAAAAAAAAAAAAAAAAAAGAAACGTCGCACTCGATATTACTCTTTGGTTAAGTTTTCTCTCCCTCTCTCTCACCCTCTCACCCACTCTTTCATTTTTCTTGTATGTTGTTTTTAGAAGCATCGGTAATTATGTTTCATTTTTTCTCTTCTTTCTCTCTCTTCTTTTTTTTTCATCGTCATATATTATAGGTTAAAATTCTCGAAGTACATATGACTGATTGTCGTACCTATTAAATTTTCATTGTGGAATGTCGGAACGCGCAAGACAATTATTTTTCATTTCTTTCTTTCTTTCTTTTTTTATTTCTTTCTTTCTTTTTTCATTTCTTTCTTTCTTCCTTTCTTACTTTTTTCTAACCTTATTTTTTCGTTCCTCGACAATTGTCAAATACATTTTTTTTTACTTCAGAGAAATACATATTTCGAAGTAAAATGATAAGATGCTATATATACATACATACATATTTATATGTATGTATGTATGTATATATATATATATATATTCTAAGTATATATTTCGTAATAAATTCGGGAGATGTTTAGTGTATATAAAAAAAATTATTCGCTCGTACAAACTGTTTAAATGATCTACATATGTATCGCGCGTTGGTGTTTTTTTTTTGTTTTTGTTTTATTTGCTTAATCGAAAGAAAAAATAAACAGAACGAAAACCAACGAAAAAATTTTACAGTGACAAATCACGCTCGAAAATCCGTCGAGGTGGGCCTTACGAAGGAAAGGAAATAGAAAAAGAAAAAAAAAAAAAAAAAAAATTCCTAGACGAATTTTGAAATTCATAAATACTCTTCTCTTCTGTGACTTTTAAAGCTCTCGATTAGGCGTTTGCGATTTTGCAATTGGTAAGAGAAAAATTAATTCAAAAAGTCTCGAAGACGAGTATATTTGATTTTTAAAAGTCATCTGCGAAATCTCTTTTTCCCACCATCTAAATACTTTTTGTGACCATACTGTAAAATATATATGTATGTATGTTATCAAGTAACTTTGTAAGCTGTTTTCTTTCTTTTTCTTTTCTATTTTTCATAATCTAAAAAACGATCGGTACACTAACCCGAATTTATCATATGTATATTTCAAAACCATATATATATATATATATATATATATATATATATATATATGTATGCATATATATGGCGAAATTCGGGGTCACGTAGGCTAAAATTTGCGATAGGCGGATTGTCAAGGATTTTTTTCTGCTTTTTTCTTCGCTTTATTTGCTTTTTGTTTGTTTTTTTTTTTTTTTCTTTAATGCCAACTCTTCATCTCTTTTCTCTTTTTTTATCCTCCCTTTTTCCTTAATCCATTATCTTTTTATCTCCCTGATTTTAAAAATCTAACAACTTTGATTATTTTCTCTTTTTCTATCTTTCTGTCACTTTCTTTTCTCTTCTTCTTTTATTCCTATTTTTTGTCTTTTTCTATCATAAATTTTACATCTCACTCTAATCGCACGAATTTATCTATCTATTGATACTCGTAATTACAGAGAAAGAGAGAGAGAGAGAGAGAGAGAGAGAGAGAGAGAGAGAGAGAGAGTGCGGAAGAGAGAAAAAGAAAAAGAGAAAACAAAATCTATTTATTTTCATAATATTCAAACACCGTCAGTGTTAATTTTTTTCCCTTATAAATTGTATTAGATCCGATTCAATGATTCCCCATCATTTTTTCTTTTTCTTTTTTTTAAATAAATATCCTTTTTAATGTTCAAATATCATGCGGTACACTGAACAACGTTGTTTCAAAAGATTTGAGATGGATCGTTGACCCCGTCGGTAGAAAAATGAAAGAAAAAAAAAAAAGAATGAATAAATAAAATGATCTCAGTGGTAATCAATCACTTTGAAATAACAAATACAAGGCTCATCGAGCACCGTTGTTTTGAAAGATTCGACGTTGACCTGTATTGATTAAAAAAAAAAAAAAAAAAAAAAGAAAAAAGAAAGAATGAAACTACCAAAAAATGGACTCGGTGGTTCTTAATCATTTTTAAATTTCTTTTTTAATTTTCAAATAGTACGCATCGATTGGGTTTGGTCGTGATCTCAAATATTTAACACGATTGTTGACCTCTGTTATCGATCGATAAAAAAGAAATGAAAAACACAAAAGAAAATGGCGTACATTTCGAATTAACTTTGGGAAACAAAAGAAAAAAGAAAGATAATCCTCTACTCTCTCTCTCTCTCTCTCTCTCTCTCTCTCTCTCTCTCTCTCTCTCTGTCTCTCTCTCTCTCTCTCTCTCTGTATCTTTAGATCGATCCAATCATCCAGTCGCATTTTGGCGTTTGAACGCTCCGTTATATATCTTCCTTTATATTGTTTTCATAAAATCCCATAATATGTGGGATTAAGTTACTTTTTGTATCATTCAGAACTTGTTTCGCTTCTGTCTACGTCATGGCAGAAAAATCCAGGAACGAGACAACGAAGCTGTCGGATAAAACAGTATTGAGAGCAAGATGGCTTCGTTCTCTCTTTCTCTCTCACTCTCTTTGATTGAATTGATCTCTCTCTCTCTCTCTCTCTCTCTCTCTCTCTCTCTCTCTCTCTCTCTTTCAATTTTCACACATTTTCATCCTCAATCTTGTCTTTCTCTCTTTGTCTCTCTTTATCTCTCTCCCTCTTTCTAGACTTTTGGAGTTGAGAGAATTAGAGCTCGGAATGGATTTCTTTGTGTCTCTCTCTTTCTCTCTCTTTGTCTTCCTTTCTTTTTAGATATCGGGAATAGGGGCGTAGGTAGCTATACGATAGAGGTCTCTCTCCCGATAATTGTCAAACGTAGGAGTACGAGTATGTAGGAGTCGAAAAGAAAAAATTGGAATGAGAGAAAAAGATAGATAGATAGATAGATAGATAGATAGATAGATAGATAGATAGATAGATAGATAGATAAAGATAGATAGATAAATAGATAGAGAGAGACAAACAGAGAGAAAGAGATAAGTTTGGGTTGATTTATTCTCTCTTCTCTTCGTGACTCTCTCCCTTCTTATCCTTTTCCTCATTGTCCTCCTCCTCCTTTTTTTTTTTTCTTTAAATCTACCCCTATTAATGTCTTATATTGGAAGGGGATCGTCATCGCAGCGGTGCACGAAGCCATGTTGTTGGGGTCATCCACTTGTGTGTTCCGGAAGTAATATGCTCACCGACTTACGATTCGTCGTCGCTGTCATTCCTGTCGTCGTCGTCCTCATCTTCGCACTCGTAATCGTACTTGTAGCCGACGACGATGACGACGACGACGACGACGACGATAACGTAGACGTCTTAGAAGCGGTCATTGTAGTAACTGGCGACGTCAATGTCGTCGACGTCGTCATCATCATCGTCGTCGTCATCGTTGTCGTTGTTGTCGTTAAATTCGTCATGTTAGGCGACACGAGGTTATTTGTTGTCATTGGTTGAAGTGCAACGAGACCGGATGGAGGTCGATGGGCTGGTGCCACAACACGCACTTCCGGTCTAGGTGAGGCCTCTCTCAATGGACTACCAACGCCAACGACGAGATCATCGTTGTTCGATTGCAGCAACGACGGCCTGCACATATCCATTGTCGTTTTTTTTATATTAGAATATTTATTAGAATATTTAATAATTTTAATAATTGATATAATTGATATTATAATACGATTTTTGTTCCTTCTTCTTTGTTCTTTTTTTTTTTTTTTGTCTTTTTTGTTCTTTATCTTTCTTTATTTTTTTTGTTTTTTTGGGTTCATGGGACAAGAGAAATATTTCAGGGATCGGTTCGCTCGGTTTTTTATCTCTTTTTTTTTTTTTGCTTTGTTTTTCTTTTTTCTTCTTTTCTTTTTACGCTATGAACGTGTTATGAAAAATGTAGGTTTCTATTTTAAAAGAGAAAAGGAAGAAGAAGAAAAAATTAAGTTTATATCGAAATCATTTTTCTTTTTTGAAATCAGATATATCTTTTTTGAAATCAGATAAACCTTGTCCGATTAATCTGTTCTCCAAAATGTCAGCTTTTCGAGATAAAAATTTGTAACAGTAGTAAATAATTTTATAATGACGAGAGGAAATAATATTTTAAAAATAGAGATTATATAGATATATAAGTATATATTAAATATACAATATTTAAGTACGCGACTTCGAAGTTACACTTTGATATAAAGTTTTAATTGCTTTTATACGGTTCAATGATTCTTGATTGACGTATGTATCACGAATTTGAAAAGGTTGACAACCACTTTATTATATACAGATGCAAATTCGTCAACGACGGTATAAAGGTTGATTGCTTTTATACGGTTCAATAGTTCTCAAGCAATCGGTTGAAAAGCACTTAAACATATGTTTGAACATATTTGTTGACATATTTATATAGCAAATGCATAATATTTTACAAAGGTTAATTGCATTTATACGGTTCAGTGGATCTCAACCGATCGGTTGAAAATCATTGGTACATAGATATGTTTAATTAAATATATTTGATATATTTATATAACAAATGTATGATATCGTAGAAATATGTAATTGTATTTTGGAGTAAAAAAAGAAAAAGAGAGAGAAAGAAAAAAAAAAAGAAAAGAATACATAGAAATGATATTTTTTTAATTAAAATAACGGGTGTTTCATTACGACGCACGTACATCCATACAAACACACACGTATATAAAATAAATAATAAAAATGGTCAAATCTTGATGCCTACCTATGTTGAGGGGGTGGCGTGGGTGTCCGTGATAACGGAAAACTTGCGACTTCTCTTGTCACCGAAAGTGATCGAATTGATCCGAATGTTTGGTCCGGTGATAAATTGGCCCCAACACTTTGCACCATGCCACTGCTGAAACACGGTACTTGAGTTACCCAATGATCGTTCTGATATCAATTTTTTTTTTTTTTTTTTTATACAGACCCTAGAAAGACCTTAGGTGAAAAGCCAAAGAGTTCCTAAGCGAGCCAAATGTTCTTAGACGATATAAAAAACAAATTACTTTTTTCGAGACTACGAGTGAATTATTTCTTTTTATCGTAAAACTACAAACTTAACTTGTAAAATAGTCGACGTTAAAATTACCAATCGAAAAAGTTACGAAATAGGAGTAATTTATATTTAATAATAGGCTAGGAACTGTTGATCCACCTAGAAACTTTTTTCTCATCAAATTAATTACTCATTAATTTGTTGTAAATCGATTATTGAAAATATATATTTTGGTTCTCTATCGAAAATGAATTTCTTCGAGGAAGTTGAAAGGTTTTATGTTCAATATTTCATAGGACATAACATCTTTCGTTTCGATGGAAAAGATAGATAGATAGATAGATAGATAGATAGATAGATAGATAGATAGATAGATAGATAGATAGATATAATAAAAGAATACAATAGAATTGAAAATCGATCGTGGATTTATATAAGAACGTTATTGCTTGAGATAAGATAACTACAAAATTAGGATGTTCTTATTATTGTTATCCCTCAGTAAAAAAAAGAAGAGAAGGAAGCAGAAAAGGAAGAGAAGTTGAGATTGAGTTGATTCTACAGACAATAATATCTATTTTATGAACGTTCCTTCGCCAGATATAGAATCTTATCAATTATAAATTTACTCGAGGGTAGATATATTTCGAACAGTCAGGCTTTCTCTTTACACGAAATAGTCTGATACTATTTCGATATTGAACATAGTAATCCTAGTAATTTTATCCGTTTATTCATTATCCTTGTGTATATTCATTTATAACAAATATTTAACATTGTCAAATATTCATCGTTGAAAATTATTATTATTCAAATATTATAAAAATCATTTGAATTTGTTCGAGTCAAATGTTTAAAAATCGACGAAGTAATGATCGATCTTTTTTTGCTTCTTCTTTTTTTTCTTTTTTTTTTTTTTTTTGGGAGAAAACTTAAACGTAATTCAGAAAAATCAGAATTGTTTGAAGCGATGAAAATGATTTGGTTTACCTGACGGAACCGGAAGTGACGAGGAATGGCATCGGTGTAGGGCAAGGACTCAAAGGTGAACTGCTCACTGAACTTCTTGTGCTGCTTAATACAGAATGAGGACATTGGGGTGGACCAACGTGTGAACCATTTGCACCGGCCTTACTCATCGTACGACTTTTCAAACAGGGTATCCTCGGCCATCCGCTGGCACTTTTTCCTGAGACACCTGGAACAATAACAATAATAATATATATATGACAATTGAAAGAAGAGATTGAGGGTTCAATAATAATCATAACGAAAACAACAATAATAATAATAATAAGAAAATTATATCAACAATAAGCAACAGATTGTTCAAGTGATAATAAAATAATCTTCACTTTGATTTTGATCAACGTCACGATGAGAAGGTGGAATTCGTAAACTCTCGAAATTTTTAATCTTTTCAATCTTTCTAATCAATTTTAAAACAAACTTTATATGTTTGGATTATTTATATATAAGCGTATAATAATATTAGTTACTAATGAATTGTACAAAAATATCCTTACAATTTGCATCAAGTGTATACTTTGATGGAAACTAAATATCGAAGAAATATGCTAATTAAATATTCCAAAGTATTTCTCGAAGATAGAACCAAGATAATCGATTCTGGTATTGAGAATTCATGCAAACGAGACTCGTCATTTCCACTCAAAGGGGTTAAACGAAAGCTTCGACGTCTTTCAAAGATATACTCATCTTAACAATCCTCAGCGAAAGATATTCAAAAGTGAAATAGATAGACAATAGCTGAGATTAAATCTCGAGGAAGAAAAAAGAACTCGAACAATGGCCTCGCTATGAGAAGAAAAGAAAAGAAATGGGAAAAACGAAAAAAAAGAAAAGATAGAAAGAAGAAGAAGAAGAAGAAGAAGAAGAAGGACTCAGGTCTGATCCATCGGGAAATCATTCCAACAGACATTTTAAAGATCTCGAAGATTTCTTTATTCTTTCTTTTTTTTTTTTTTGTTTTTTTATAACAAAACAAATAAGTACTTCCATTTCGAACTGTCGCCATTTTGATAACAATTGAAAGTCTACGTTACAGTTTCAATAATGGCGGCCGGCAATCAGCTGTCTCGATAAAATCAGATTTCGAAATAAACTAATATCTTTTTCATAGTAAAATAAAAAGAGAAAAAAAAAGTAAAAAATCGAAACGAGAAAGCAAAAGTTAGATTTTCATACTTCATAAAAAAAAAAAAAGAAAAAGAAAAAGAAATATTGGAATCCTTCGTTCAGTAATTTAGATTATAATAATTAATAAAAAATGAAGAATAAAAATGTTATCCACTTTTTCTTTTCTTTTCTTTTTCAAAGATAATAATTATATTAATTATTATCTTTAAAATAGTAATTTAGTAATTTAGAGATAATAATTAATAGAAAATGAAGAATAAAAATGTTATCGATTTTTTTCTTTCTTTTCCTTTTTTTTATTTTTCAAAGGTAATAATTATATTAATTATTATCTTTAAAATATAATTATTATCTTTGAAAAAAAAAAAAAAAAAAAGAAAAGGGAAAAAATCGATAAGATTTTTTTTCTTCGTCGTAGAGTGATCTTCCATAACTCCTCTTCCACCCTTCAAGCTTTGACTTGAACGAAAAAGATATCTTAATGACGTTAGTTGAGGTTCCGGTATTTTTTTCGAAGAGAAAGAGAAGGGATGTAAAGGGGGTTTGAGAATGGACCAGCAGGAAGATATGAGGGATAGGAGATAGGAGACAGGGGTTGGAGGTTAAAGGTTGAGGGTTGAGGGTGAAAAGGAAGGGGTTGTGGATCGAGGGCAACAGATGTCATAGACCTCGAAGGGTGGTTAAGTTGACCCAGTTTATTTCTGAGTATGAGAGCTCTGACGTTCACGAATCCTTTCGTCCTTCTCGTTATAGTTTATCGAGCTAAGGGATGTGACGATTAAAATTACTCCTACCTATTTCTCTCTCTCTCTCTCTCTCTCTCTCTCTCTATTTTTGTCTTTTTTAAATGTTCGCCATTTTCAGACGTAACTTATTTCTTTCTTTTTTCTTTTTTTTAATCTTGAATTCATTTAAAGGCATTCACAGACTTCACAAACTCTTCAATGTTTTTGGATAACAAAAAAAAAAAGTATATAAAATTCGTTATATGTGTACATATATGTATATATATATATATATATATATATATATATATATATATATATATATATATATATATATATATATATACATAGAATATAGGGGTGGATCCAAAGTGTTTCTAGATGGGTGGAGAAAAAAGCATTTAGCTGATTTTAAAAATCAATTGTTCTTTCTCTCAATATTGTTTAGACGAATTCTTGTTTTTTTTTTTTTTTGTTTCTTTCACATTGCAAAGATTACAAGAGAGTAAATGCAATTGAAATCACTTAGAGGTATATTTTTGCATTACAATTTATAATAAGTAACAAGTTAACTTCGATCTATTTAAAAAAAAATAATAAAGATAAAAATCTAGCAACTAATGAAAGTAACTATAGATTGACGTAACTTATTATATACGTTTTTCTATGCACTACTTGGCGCTGATTGTACCTACTATTTGCAATGGAAAAAAAAAAAAAGAAAAAATGATATGATAAATCGTGAGAAACGTTTTAGTGCATGCGCGCATATGTGTGGATGTACGTCCTGATGATAGTTAATGTTGAACGATCAGGTATTTTAATGAAATGCTTTATTCTATGTATAGGTGTATATAAGTGTGTGTGTATGTACGAGTGTAGATTATGAAGAGACACTTATCATGATTACGTAAGAATCGACGATAAGTAGAACGTTTATTTCGTATTCGCACCCTCAATGAGTATAATTTGTCGTTGTCGTCGTCGTCGTTGCGCATCTCTATATACCGCACGTTTACACGTGGTTACAATTTCGAATTTTTATATGACAATAGACAAGCCAGACGGAGAGAGAGAGAGAGAGAGAGAGAGAGAGAGAGAGAGAGAGTGTGTGTGAGTGTGAGAAACACCAAGGTCATAATATCCTCGGATGATTGACAGCTCGAGAAAATATTTTTTTCTTTTTTTTTCTTTTTTTTTCTTTTTTTACCTTATCTACATAATGAATTACTCTCTTCGCCTATTATTGCACGATAAAAGGGATAGAATATTTCTTGGTAATGTTTCAATTCGATTAGGTGATAGTTAAAACAATATGGAGGACCAATGGCGTTTTTCACAACTCCGTCGATAAAAAATATTGACTTAATTATCGATTCAATATCGATAGAGACGATATTATAAATACGAGTTTATCAAGCTCGGACATCATACATATACACACGTATATAAATAACATAGATACATTCTTTTTTCTCTCTTTAAAAATGTTATTCCATCTCAGAAATTATTTCTTATCTTTTCTCTTCTTTCATCTTTTTTTTTTCTTTTTTCGACATTTTAACATACGTACATAGATACGTAAGTATATTTGTTTTTTCTTCTACTTCTTCTTTTTTTTTTTTTTTTTTTAACAATGTTGTTCCATCACAGAAATTATTTCTTATCTTTTCTCTTCCTTCATTCTTTTTCTTTTTCTACAATTTAACATATATACGTGCACAGATACTTACTTACTCGCTTTATCTCTACCGTCTCACCATTTTTATCGCGTCCTTTATGCCTTTAATGGCGACCGCCGGAAATACAATTCCGTGATAAGAGAGAAGTTGGAAGAGGAAAAGGAGGAGGAAGAGAGTAACAGAGTAAGAAAGAGAAAGAGAGAGAGAGAGAGAGAGAGACAGAGACAGAGATAGACACGGTGAGAAATTTTGCAGCTGGGAAAAAGAAAAAGACAAAGAATAAAGAATAAGAAAAAGAAAAACAAGATGTCGTCGTCGTCGTCGTCTCCCTCATTTTGAAGCGACGACAAACTCGTCCTTGAGAACTCTCTCCCTTAAGAGTTTATACTATTCTTAACTACTATGTATGCGTAGCAGGCGACCTGTCGACGATCTCACACACTATGCTACGCCACTTGCATGTAGAAAATTATGGTGGGAGAGAAAAGAAAAAAAAGAGAAGGAGAGAAAGAATGAAAGAAAGAGTGAGAGAAGATCAAGGTGATGGAGCTGAGAGGGTGAGGAGGAAAAGAAGAAGAAGAAGAGTGAAAGAGGTATGGGGGAAAGTGAAATCCACAAAAGGTATGGAAAACGATCCATCCCCGGAAGGCCAAATTTAAAGACGAACTCGTAACCATTAGCTTTCTTTTTTTTTTTTCCACAAAACAAAAACGCACCCAGCCAGACCAGACACTTTTGTCCTTTGTTTCGTATTTTCATTTATTTATTCTTTTTTTTTTTCTCTTTTATACTATCCTTTTTTTCCGAACAAAAAGGCGACTTTCGTATTCTTTTATACTTGGGACAATATGTGGAATAATATTTCTTTCTTATCGATCGAGTCTACGAAATTTCGAAATAGTCATTGTTTTGACTGGTCGATAAAACAGATCGTTTAAATTATATAAAATTATACATCTCTATCTTTTTTTTTTTTTTTTGAAAGAATTTTTCTTTTTTTTTTAATTTTAATTTTCTAGAAAAAAAAAAGGGGAAGCATTAAAGGGTTCGCCACTTTGAATCGTCGATAAAAGAGATCTTTTTTGAATATATTTTTTTCTTCTATATCTAAAAAATACGCATTTACACAGTACTATAACATTCTCCATTTTGAATGATCGATAAAACAGATCGTAAGAAATTATATAATTTATGTCTCTATACATTTAATTTTCATGTTCGTTCATTTTTGGAAGATAAAAATGTTGCTCTAAAACGCCATGCTTGCCGCCATTTCGAACGGTCGATAAAGTAGATTATTTGGAAGGAAAGAAAAAAAGAAAAGAAAAAAAAAGAAAAAACAAATAAATAAATAAATAAAATTACGAGATATTAGTAGTTCTTGCTTGTTTATTTTCGTGTTTTTGTGAAAAACTCGAAGAGAAATAAGATTAAGAGGAGAAAGAGGATCTTCTTCCTCGTTGGTTAAATTCGAACAAACAAGGTAAGAAACGAGAGTGAGTGAGAGAGAGAGAGAGAGAGAGAGAGAGAGAGAGAGAGAGAGAGAGAGTGAGAGAGTTGCGATGCAGAGTCGGGGAATAATTTGATAGACTCGTATTAGCCTGAATACCGACAATTCAGTTAGCTACCCTCGGATAGAAGCAACCAAGCCTCGTCCTGAATTCGGACCAATTGGCACAAACTAGAGCGTTACCAGCAAGCCGATATATAGTATGTATATGCGGCCATGCCGATGAGCGACTTCTCTCTCTGTCTCTGTCTTTCTCTCTCTCTCTCTCTAATTATTCTGTATCCGAATGATTCTCCTGATTTACAAAAACGATCAAAATAGAAACGAAAACGAGTTAATGCGGTAAATAGTTAAATCTCCAAGTGACGAATAAAAAATTATAAAAAAGAACCAATTAATACGACGAATGTTTAGACCTCGAACTAAAGAACAAGATATTGCAAAGAAAAAAAAGAAAAAAAAAAGAAAAATAGATAGATAGATAGAGAGAGAGAGAAAGAGAGAGAGAGAAAGAGAGAGAGAGAGAGAAATTATTTTCATTAAATTAATCAATTGCCTGTTCAATGTATCCGATATTTTCTCATTTTTCTTTTTTTCTTTCTTTCATCTTTCTGGTTAATTACTTTCCAAATCAGATTAGATTCTAAATGAAATAAATAAAAAAGGAAGAAAGACGAATAGATAAATAGATAGATAGATAGATAGATAGAGAGAGAGAGAGAGAGAGAGAGAGATGATTATGAATCGTAGATATACGATCGTGAGAAAAAATGATTAGAGAACGTACGATGGTACCGTTGTCTATCTATCTCTCTTTCTTTCTTTCTTTCTTTCTCTATATACGCGTATATATGTGTGGGTATGTGTCAGAAACGATGAAAGAAACACGATGAGAAAGTGGGTCAAAATAGTTGTTCGCGTTTCTACCTTAACTGCGTATTAAAAAGGGAACTTTTGCATTATAAAACGAACTGAGAACGCTGACCTGTTGCATGAAGACCACAATCGATCTATACATACATACATACATACATCATATATACATACATACATATATATATATTTATACATACATAGATACATATATATATATATATACTTACATACATATATACATATGTATATCGCATTTACCAATGCGGAAAGATAAATTTAAAAGACACGGTGGGCGGATTTCAACGTGGTTTACAACGATAACAATCATTTAAATTAATGGACGACTTCTGTACAAGCTTGCAATTAATATTTATCTTTGTGCACGTCGAAAAATTGAAAGAAAAA
>NC_057695.1:320809-326595 GCF_014466175.1 Vespula pensylvanica
AAAAAAAAAAGAAAGAAAAAGAAAGAAAAAAGAAAGAACAAGGAAAAAAAGAACATTATTTGACTCGATTCTTCTCCATCTGATTCATTTTCTGAACAGTTTTATTTTGTTATACTGAAATTTGTTCTTTTTATTTCTCCGTATTAACAAACATTATTCAATCGTGTGAAATTGTCATTCGTTCGAACGATCGTTCCCTTTTTCTTTTCTTTTTTTTTCTCTTTTCTCTTTTGTGTTCAATTCCTAATGTCATAAAAAGATGAGAGAGAAAAAAAAGAAAGTAATGTGATTATACAAAGTAGACTTATAGTAAATGAACTTACCAAGCATCTTGACACTTTGAACCGGACTGACAGGGTAGAAATCCCCATGTAAGGGACAGTGGAAGCCCACTCTACGTTCCCTCCTTCTCGCACGTCTCGTAAGCATGCAAAGTAGTATACCTAGGGCAAGCATAAGTGCACCAACGACGATACATATCGGACCGAGGATACGCGAATTTCCGGTGAATGCTATACGAGCTGCATACGAGTCTTTATCCTCGTCTTCTCCTGGGCCACGATACGAAGCGGCTGAAAGCAAAACAGAAAAAAGAAATAATAATAATAATAACGACAACAACAACAACAACAATAATAATAATAATAATAATAAGACGAAGAAGAATGATAAAAATTAAATCCAATGAAGTATGATGATCTACGTAAAAGTCTAGATAAATAAAGAAATGTATAAACACAAAAAAGATTTTATATATGGGAAATGATTAAAAATGATGAATAAATAATGATAAAAGTAAAGATTTTATATGTCGGAAGTAATTAAAAATAATGTTGTGAAACGATATTAACAAAATTTAAAAAAAAAAAAGAAAAAAAAAAATACTCGAAACGCATCAGGCTATTTTTTCTTTTTTTTTTCTTTGTCGAATTGTAAAAAATATTCCTGGACTAGTAGTTTTAGGAATTAATAAAAAAACTAAAAAAAAAAAAAACCGAGAAAAAAGGAAGGGTATAAAGAATTAATCTCGAAGAATAACAATCGAAGAATTTTTAATATTATCTAGAAAGAAACCGTTCGAACTTATTCAACGATTACAACAATCGCATAAATGCAATAAAGATAAGATATAAATGAAGTCATGTGAACTTCACTTTCATA
Source organism: Vespula pensylvanica (assembly GCF_014466175.1). Taxonomy (NCBI): domain Eukaryota; kingdom Metazoa; phylum Arthropoda; class Insecta; order Hymenoptera; family Vespidae; genus Vespula; species Vespula pensylvanica. The sequence continues at coordinate 321,971 of NC_057695.1, forward strand.
CTCCTCCTTCTCTCTTCCAGATACACACACACACACATACACACACTCAAACGCATACAGAATATATACAATGCATACATACACAGAGAGATATTCGAAAGAAAAAAAATTTGCTGTAGTAATAATGTAGTAGGACCGGTCTCTTGAGCACTCAAGAAAACAGTGTGAGAGAAAGAGAAAGAGAGAGAGAGAGAGAGAGAAAGATACAGTGAGAGTGTGAGAAAAAAAGAAAAAGAAAAAGAGAGAGAGAGAGAGAGAGAGAAAGAAACAAAGATGGAAGGAAGGAGAAGCCGGTTTTGATAAATCGACTGGTAAGAAACAACGAAACGAAATGAGGACCATATCCCGAAGCACCAAACGACGACAAGGACAACAACAACAACGACAGCGATGTAAAACGACCATCTGTTAGTCCACAGATAGATAGAGAGAGAGAGAGAAAGAGAGAGAGAGAGAGACAGAACATAACCCTTTTTCTTCTATCTATCCTACAGCCAAAGTTGAAGCAACTCTGTTGCTAGGGTCAATGTACTCCTTCCAGTCGTGGTATCTTCTCCGATGACCGTCATTTTTGTTTTGTTTTGTCACATTTTTTTTTTATTATTCTTCTTTTTTTTCTCTTTCGTTCCTTTTTCACTCGCCTTCTACGAAACGAGCGAGCGCCATTTTTGTTTCAGCGATCGCTTCTTTGTGCGAATGTTAAAGGAGTTGAATGGATTTAGAGAGAAAAATGAATAAGAAAAAAAAAAAGAAAAAAAAAAGAAGAGTAGAATTACAAAAGAAAAAATAAATAAATAAAAGGAGATATGACGCGGGGAAATGTTTTGCACTTCCTACTTGCACTTCCTCTCTTCTTCTGAATGTTCGAAACGATTAAAAAAAAATTAGAGAGAGAGAGAGAGAGAGAGAGGGGAGAGAAGAAGAATGGACGATACAAACATCTTCGTTTCTCTTTCGCGAATTTCTTCTTCTATTGAATATCTGAAGAAATGAAAAAAGTAAGAGGTAAAGGAAAGAACACACGGTGGAAACATTTTTATTTTATTTTTCTCGCGATCTCTTTCTTTGAGCGTTTACAAACAATTAAAAAAAGGAAAGAAAAAAAAAAAAAGGAAAGAGAAAAGGATGAAGAAAAAAATATATATATATATTAAAAGAAAAGAAACAACAAGAAAATAGACGAGTTAAACAACGATCTTTGCGTTTTAAACACTTTGTACGTTTAGAAAAAAAAAAAAAAAAAAAAGAAAAGAAAAGACAAGAAAAAAAAATTACGAAAAGATTAAAACGAAGAGAGAGAGAGAGAGAGAGAGTGAGAGAAAAAAAGAAAAAGAAAAAGAAAACAGAATCGGAAGAACATTTTTATCTCTTTTCCCGTATATCTTCTTTGAACGTTTGCAGGTAGATTACAAAGAGAAAAAGAGGAAAAGAAAATAAAAGAAAAGAAAGAAAGAAAAAAAAAAAAGAATTAGAAAAAATAGACGAATAACTAGCGAAGATAAAGAGGTACGGTATCTATTTCTATTCGTTGATAATACGATAGAGTTACGTACGTAATGCAAACTATGGAAACGTGTGACGATGACACGTGATTCAATCCAAACTGACAAACTCGAGCAGAAAACGGATCAATGCTGTAATTTATGTACATATACATACACATATAATATGCATGTTCTATATATACTTTATATATATAAATAAATAAATATATATATATATATACACACACATATATATATATATGTTCGGTGATATATGTAGACTACGCATTACTATTGAATAGGAAGCCTCTTGTAAATTTCCTACACACACACACACACACACACACACACACACAGAGAGATGCATACACATTAACACTGTACAAACGGATTATTCATTTCTACTATGAAGCCCTATATATGTATATCCCTCTCTAAAGTAGCATCCGATATACTTAATGAATCTATAACGAAAGCTTATCTACACACACACACACACGTATATGTAATATACATATATGTATATGTGTATATATATATATATATATATATATATATACACATATAAATACATATGGCGAAGTCGAGTTCGATAGAGACTCATCTGGATTAAACTCGATTCACGTCCACGCGCGATTTTCTATCTAGAACAGGCCAAAAGTCCTTATATGGTCTTAAAAGTTTCTCTTACAAAACTCGTATCAAAAATCAATTATTCCTATTCGTGGCACACTTCTTCCTCTTTTTTTTTCTTTTTTTTTTTTTTTTAAGGCTTCCATTTAAACCACATAGTTTTACGACCGACGAGTTGTCCTACATATTCTATTCTACGATCGATAAAAAAATATTAGCGTTAAATAGAGTTGTTGAAGAATGAAAAATAAGTAATTAACGAGATCGAGAAAATTTTGACTCGTTTAGAAACTTTTCATTTGTTAGAAACTTACCATCGATTTAAATAACGAATTTTTAATCGATTTGTTTTATTTATATTTTCCTTTCTTCTTTTATTTTCCTAGTTAAAAACTAAGAAAATCGCGATAAAACAAAGTTGATTGAACATTTTGAAATTGCATGAATGTAGGAGAATTTGTCGGATTTCTTTCTTTCTTTCTTTATTTATTTATTTATTTATCAAATATCATAGCAGTTATGGTCATATATATTATTACCGATCGATAATGTCTGGAAATAAATAAAAGCAGATTTTTGATATCCGTCAATGTTCGTGACAGGCAATGAAAACAACCAAAAGCGAGATAAGCTCTTATCTATAATGAAAAATATAAATAGAACTACGTGTTTATATATTGTTATGCTGTTATATCTAAATTTAATCGATTCGTCGAAATATACGTTCCAAATATAAAATGCGTTGAAAAAAAGAAATAATAATAATAAAAAGAAAAAAAAAGAGAGAGAGAGAGAACCATTTCATTTTCATTTTTCATTTAACATTTTGAGATAGAACGATCTAATATTTGAATATATATTGTGTGTGTATATGTGCGTGTGCATTGCATTCGCATCATCTGGATCATTAAATTTCCTATTAACTCGAAAACAACCGAAGTGATTTAGAATTAATACGATACAATTGTACGATCAAAGCATAGCAAATGATTCCATCGACGAATTTATCCAAATTTTATTTACAGATCAGGCTAAACATTTCTTTAGCTGACTAAAAAAAAAAACAAGGTTCGTAGTTTCCTAAAAAAAAAAATTAACATCGAATAATTGATATAATTGTCTAAAAACTTTTGACCCGTTCTCCTGAAAAATTCTTCAAATTAATTGAAAAGGAAAAAAAGAAAAAATAAATAAATAACTAAATAATTAAATGAATAAAAACGAAAAGAACGGTGTTATAAAATGAGAGAATATAATAAAATACGAACCAGTGAGAACAGCGCCAACGAGCATGAAAAGAAATCCAAATGCCGGAAGAGCAATCTGGCAGTTCGCTGCTATTACAACCCCGGCAACCATTAGACCACCCTCGATCTTCTCCACTCTCAAACGTGAAATCGGGGTTGGGCACTTCAATTTCGAACCGAAGCCACCACTCAGCATTCCCTCCTCGGTCGCCATTGCGCTCGGTCTAAAATCACGTGAAAATACACTTAATTTGTTATAACGGCCTTGAAAATCTAACACGATCCAGACATCACACATTTATTCTCCCAAAAAAAAAAGAAAGAAAAAAGAAAAAAGATCTTGATTATCTGACTGCTGTTTGTCAGAAAGTCAAGATAAATCGTAATAATCTCTCATTAAAAATAAATAAAAAAGAAAAGGAATAACGCATGTGTGTGTGTGTGTGTGTGTGTGTGTGTGTGTGTGTGTATGAGTTGCGCCGAAAGTTCTCAGATGATTAAAAAAAATAATTAATTATTCTATCTGTCCCGAGAGACTTTCTTTCAGCTAATTTTCTCGTTGCTTTTATTTTGTTTTTTCCTTGTATCTTTTGGACTGTAAAAATAACTAAGCATCTAGGAACTTTTGACCCACTTAGGAACTCTCGGTTTATTCCATTTACGACATATTGCATTTTTTATATATACGATGATAAAAGATATTGGATCACTCCTAAAGCCCACGTTTACTTGCTATATCCAAACGAATTATTAAATTGGTAGATAAAAGAAAAAAATATATAAAGAAAAAAAAAGAAGAAAAAAGGAAAAAAAAAGAAAAAAAAAAGATTTTGAAAAAGAAAAAAAAAGAAAAAAAAATTCGGGCTCAGCCGGGATTTGAACCCGGGACCTCTCGCACCCAAAGCGAGAATCATACCCCTAGACCACTGAGCCGATTTGTAGTGATGGTTTGATGAATGCTACTACATCATCACATCACCGTTCTACCTACTATTAAAAACGATATATATATACACACATCACACATATATATATGTGTGTAATTCGAGAGTCGATTTCTACTTCCTATTATATACATGTAACATATATTTACGTACGTATATACTTAATTACATAACATGTACATATATTTTGCATTGCGATCGGAGAAGATAGTTGGAGGAAAAAAGCAATAAAAAAAAAAGAAGAATAAAAAAAAAAATTAAGCCGGGCTCAGCCGGGATTTGAACCCGGGACCTCTCGCACCCAAAGCGAGAATCAT
>NC_057695.1:326695-327500 GCF_014466175.1 Vespula pensylvanica
AACCCGGGACCTCTCGCACCCAAAGCGAGAATCATACCCCTAGACCACTGAGCCAACAACTCTTCTTGTATACATTTGGCATAAAGTTTACCTTATCGTCGACATTTTTTTTCGTACTTGAACTTTGTACATAATATTACATATATATATATATATATATATATATATATATATATATATATATATATATATATATATATATATATATATATATATATATATACTGACATCACAACTTTATCATTAAATATTCATGGAAGATGATAACAAATTTTTTTTTTTCTTCTTTCTTTCTCTCTCTCTATCTCTATGTTTTAACCTTTAACACACATTCTACGCGTTAAATTCAAAATGAGCCAAAAATTCCTAGCTGATCATAAAAATTTAGTATTATTTCTTGACAAACATTTTTAGACTTACGATCGGTCTTGTTTTTACGAGAGTTGCTTGTAATTTTGAAATCTACCAAAAGAAGGAAGAAAGAAAAAGTTAGCCCAGAAGGTTCGATTATTCAAATTATCTAGAAACTTTCCTGGACACGTTTAGAAACTTTTGAAGATCGTCTACAAAATTTCGGGGCTAGCCACGTACATTATCAATCTCATATATATACCGAGTGTTCAAGATATGACAGTACAAACTTTTTATCTCGGAAAAAAGAGGAAACTTGGTAGTAAAAATTCTTCGCACAAGAGTCATCAGATTTCAAGGTCGCCGGATTTCTTACAACATTATTACTATTATTCTTTATTTTTTTTTGTACATAAAAACCTATATCCTTTACGTTGCAAGTATATCGTTTTAT
>NC_057695.1:327692-334570 GCF_014466175.1 Vespula pensylvanica
AAAAAAACAAAAAAAAACAAAAAAAAATGAAAAAAAAAAGAAAGAAAAAAGAAAAATCGAGAGGAATAAAAGTTTAACTATATGTTATAATTTAACTATATGTTTTAAGAAAGAAGAATACTATGTAATCGGAAACGGACATACGGATGCACATATATATACACACAACATTCAGCAGAGAGAGACAGAGAGACAGAGAGAGAGAGAGAGAGAGAGAGAGAGAGAGAGAGAGAGAGAGAGAGAGAGAGAGAGAGAGAGAGAAAGAGAGGGAGACAGACGCCATTATCGTATATATACGCAGTTGGACGAGTACAGGTACCTGGCTTGTCAAATCGTTGAAACTTGGATTGGCCGTTCATTGTCCGAGACAACTGTGGTGTTTACAAGCTTGAATAATTGAATCAGGTAGCAGCCTTGTCATTGGTCTACCAACTTCATGGTGAAAGATAGGTAGAGACATAGAGATAGATAGATAGATATACAAACATACGGGATAGACAGACGGGGATACAGACATACAGATAGATAGACAGACAGATAGATAGATAGACAGATAGATAGACAGACAGACAAACAAAACAGACATACAGAGAGAAAGAGAGAGAGACAGATATGCTATAGTATCTGTATCGTGAGAAAGGTAATTAGTGTAGTTATCTAGCCCTCACCCTTAAACGCCAGTAAACACTTTGTTTGGTATAGTACTAACGTTACTATTATTACAAGGTAGAGACCGGAGATAAGTTGATATACGGGTAGATTGATCAATTGAAATTATCTGGACCATTATATATGTTCGTGTGTGTGTTTGTGTAACTCGATTGCACACATTATTAAATGTTTTATACGTTTATCACGGTTATTGCTATATATATATATATATATATATATATATATTTATTTATTTATTTGTTATAATAGAACGTAAGAAAATACGTCTGTATAAACCGATGAATTAACAATTGTTATTCAATTTTGTTGTCGATCTTTTTATTATTATTTTTTTTTTTTCATGGAAAAAAAAAAAACCGAAGATTTTGCACAGATTGTTCGATATCGCTATATCAGCGTAAACGCTGCTGCATCAGTTGAATTAGTTCAAGATCGTTAGGATTAGTTCGACTTACTTTTATCGAGTCATTTAAAGTGGAGATAATTATGTTGTTTTTTCTACTTTATTTTTTCTTCTATATGCTCTACATTTTTATTAGCTTAATCTTAGCTCGTTTAATGACTTCCTGTCGATACGTTTTCACTATTAATACCGTAAATATATATATATATATACATATATATATTTATATAAAAAAAAGAAGAAATTAATATAGAACGTTCTATGAAAGAAAATAATAAAAAATGAGAAAACTTGAATTATATTCATAATTCAAGCAATACTCGATCATTTTATTTCATAGACTTAATATACCGATAAAATCGTAAAATTTTTCTTGATATATACATACACATACCTCTTTCTCCATCTCACACGCACACACACACACACATACATATACCCACACACATACCCACACAAATCACTTTTTTCTATTGCTCTTAATGAACGTGATATTCAATTGGCTCTTCATTTACAATCAATCTCTTATACATATACGTATAACGTCGTTCGTATCTCCATTAAAACGCTAGTATGAACGATCGCGTGGTATAACGATGGGGTTGGTGAGGGTAAGGGGTGAGAGTGGTCGTCTCGTTAACTCAACCTCGATATCATCGTGAAAATCTCAACGGGTTAAGGTCTCGTACAAAAAGAGGGAGTGATTGGGAGATAGGTAGGAAGAGTCAAGGGTGAGTTAGGGGTGGGATGATAACATATAGATAGACAAACTTACATGTAGATGAAAACGTAGATATCAGGACGAACGAAACGAAATTGTATGCGTACGTATATGTATATGCTTTCTTTCTGCATGTGTCTGATGCATGTTGTAGCAGCAGCAGAAATATTATCGTTGATTTTACAACGTTAAACGTTTATTCGACTAAATCTTAAACTGTCCATCGTTTATCACGGACTCTTTTAAACGATAACGTGGAAAAATTCGAAGGATAGATTTAAAAGATGTAACACAAAATTTAATTTACAAACGAAACGAAACGAAACGAAACGAAACGAAACGAAACTGAATGATACGAATTTTCTTTCGATTCTACGTTCGAATGGACATTCTGTCTCTCTCGTTTAATTAACGCCTCTCTCCTCTCTCTTTCTCTTATTGCGATAACGATTGCTGCTATTATGGGATAAAATTATCACTTCTGTTTACTCCTCTTAAAAAAGAGAGAAAGAAGAAGGAATATAAGAAAAAGAAAAAATTATTAAAAAGTGACAGAGATTAAAGAAAAGCCATTTTCTTTCTATCTTCATTTTGTACGTCTCGAAGAAGAGTCGCGTATATATATAACAAAAAAAAAAAAAATAAAGAAAAGAAAATAAATAAATCAATTATTTAACTAACTAACTAATTAATTAATTAATTAATTAATAAAACGTTAATAAAATTTTTGTACTTCGAAAAGAAACGATATAATTAATCCCTCGTAACGTCATCGATGTTTATCTTTTTACGATTAAAAGAAAAAAAAAAAAAAGGAAAAAAAAAAAAAAAAAAAAAGAACAGAAAAGAAAAAGTATTAGACAAAAACATAAAAATATTTTCAAGACGAAGATATGACCTTTCTCTCTGTCCTTCCGTCTTCTCACCCCTTTCGTTCTAATCCACGTAACCTTTACCACCGATACCCTCTATACCCTCCTCATCCCTCCACAACCGGAAGAGTCAGTAAGTAAGTACTTGCTTCTGGTAGTTTCGACTTTTACGACCTCATTCGGAAGATCTCGATAAGATAACCCACGTGTAAGCCATTCGACTCTTGACTTCCTTCTGCTCTGCTTTACTCTGCTCCATTTACCAGAATGTACGGGTCATCCAGACATGCGGAACGATCGAGCTTGGGCTAATAGCTAACAATAAGCGAGGACGATTGAAATGAAGATATGTGTATGTATGTATGTATATATACATAGATGTATATAGGTGTATATATATATATAAAAGAGAGAAAAAATGATAGAGAGAGAGAGAGAGAGAAAGAGAGAGAGATTGTATCTCTATTTGTTGCTTATAAAAATTAGAAATAGATTTGCTAATGTAAATCAATTTATTTAATAGATTTAAATATGATGTGTATATATATGTGTATATATATATATATATTAATATATTTATATATAATATAATTTATATTAATATATATATATAATATTTATATAATTGTTCACATGTATATAATCTAAACCATTTTATCATCAATTTCATTTGTTAGATTTACAAATTTATATTTTCTTATTATCGTTCAGTAAACAATTGGAAAAAAAAAAAAAAGAAGAAGAAGAAGAAGAAAGAAAAAAGTACATTATCGAGATATTCGATCGACAAATGAGATGAATGACGATAAATGACAACTTCATTCTAACTGCTATGATAAATATGTTTGTATTTGTATCTCATGCAAATTTTATGCACCTGTGATCTATGACTACTTTATATGACTCGTACGAAAACTATGCAATGATCAAACTCCGTTGTCATCATTCATTCCACACTAGTAATTTTAACTCGTGCGTAGAGCTATATATATTATATATATATATACATATACATATAAATAAAATACATATACACTCCTATATACCTGCGCTCACATGCATGCATGTTTCATTAGGAGATAACATCGAGAAACAAGATAAATATCGTGTAATTTCGTGTGAGAAAAAAAAAACAGAAAGAAAAGAAAGAATACAATTTTTTTTGCTCCTTCAATTTTCTTTTTTTTTTTTTTCCTTATCGCAAGGAGAATCAACAAAACTCTGGATGAACTTCCTTGCAATTTTTTTTTTATTCTTTATGTACACACACAAACACACACACACACACACACACATATTCTCTTTTACTTTCGTAAACGAGATATTTCAAACATTAAATGAAACGTATGTTTCACACTAATTCGTAATATATTAATTCACGTTTTTTTTTTTTTTATTTTTATAAAACGAATAACGTTATTTTTTAATATTGGAAAAGAAAAAGAAAGAAAAGAAGATAATTATCGGTCGGTAGTTTACCGACACGTAACTATATACGATTTTATTTACCGAAGATGCAACAGTGTTCTCTAATGATAAGTGAACTTTCTCTCGCGAGGAAAATTCAAATCGATAATGGCGCGAATCGAAAAGAATTGTATGTTAAACGACGCATCATTAAAATAACACGAACGAACGAACGAACGAACGAGAACGTCCACCTGACGAGTTTGTTTAATGAGCGTGGTTAATGAATAAAACTAATGGCGTACACATGTACGTACTTATACGTATGCATGTACGATATCTAGTAAAATGTTGCTTTGTACTTCCTAGAAATTAATTTAAAGATAGAAAAAAGAAGAAATTCCAGATAAAAATTATTTGTAATTATGATACAATGTGTGTATATATATGTGTGTTTAATAATGTGGGAACACAACAATGACGTATTAGAATGAATCACGAATGGTTACAAATAATTATTTTTAATTCCTATTTTTCTTTCTTTCTTTTCTTTTTTTTTTTTTTTACTATTATTTTACATTTATGTTAATCCAATTAAATTGTTATTATTATAATACCGTTGTCCTATTTATATTTATTATCTCTTAATTTAGATAATTGCTTATAAAAGGCTGATCGAAATTTCGCCGACCTTTGAACCTTTTCTTTATAACTCTTTACCTTTAGAAAAAAAAAAGAAAAAAAAAAAATCAAGCACAAATGTTCCCGAAATACTTTCTTTTTTGTTTACTAGCTTCAGGCAATACCGAAAATATTACTTCTACTTGTTCCTTTAAAAAAAAAAAAAAAAAAAAAAAAAAATTAATAGAACAAATATCAAATAATAATCTCTCTCTAATTTTCTTCCTAAAATAGACTCTCTCTCTCTCTCTTTCTCTCTCTCTCTCTCTCTCTCGTTCTCTTTAGTTTTATTAAAAATAATAATTCCTAAAATATAAAAAAAAATACTACTAAACGCACACACACATATACATATTTTATTATCTTTACCTTCTGATACGTCAATAAAATATGGGCAGGTATGTATATATATATATATATATATAAATTATAATATGTCGATAAAATATATCTATGTACTTATATATATATATATATATATTTTTTTTGTTCTACGCAATATACAACATAAATAACGAAGAAATATACTGGCGCCGTAGTTCGGTATTAAAAGAGTTAAGTAAAAGAGCGGAAAACTAATTAAGCTAAGTGCAATCTCCCCCTCTTTTTCTTGCATACACACACAATCAAAAACACACACACACACACTGATCGTCATCGTTTTCGTCCTCGTCCTCGTCCTCGTCCTCTTCCTCATCCTCATCCTCATCCTTGTCGTTGACTTCGCAGTAAGTCGAAACTGAATTGGTTAAAACTCAACTTTTCATGTACGCACATACACGTATAAAAACATACATATTATATACACATTTATGTATATGTACGCATTTATACATACATACATACATACATACATACATACATACATACATAAATATATATACATATATAAATATATGTAATGTTTTCAAAAATTCACAGAGAAAAATTTCGCTTGTTCCAGATGAAAAGATTTGTCCTCTTTCTTTCCCTCTCTGTATTTATTTCTCCCTATATCCCTTCTCTCTCTTTCTCTCTCTCTCTCTCTCTCCCTTTCTCTCTCTCTCTTTCTCTCTTGCATACACACACAGACGCACACATATTCTTTCTCTCTTTTTCTATATTGCATACATACATATAAACACACATATTCTCTCTTTCTCTTTTTCTCTTTTCTATACATACATAAATTCTCTCTCTCTCTCTCTCTCTCTCTTTCTCTTTTATATACACACATACATTCTCTCTCTTCCATCTTGTTTCCTTGGTTATAAATAAAACTGCTCGCACAGGTAAAACTATATTTACGGAAGTACAAGTACCGTGCTCGCATCGACCTCGTTACAAGATTTTCTACGAGGTAGCATTGCCCCGTGTTATGAACAAAGCACATAAAAAGAGAGAGAGAGAGAGAGAGAGAGAGAGAGAGAGAGAGAGAGAGAGAGAGAGAGAGAAGGAAATAATATGTACACGGACAGTTTTTAGATAGAAAAGTTTCTAGGCGGAGGTTAAAAAGTTTCTAGTTGACATTTAATATCGATCATTCTTTTTTCGAGACAATCTAAACTAAATTTTGCATTTTCTTTCTTCTATTTTTCTCTTTTTTTTCTCGCGAACCTGACTTTTGTAAATTATACGATTTCAATTTGCAAATGGGTAAAAAATGTTCTCGAAAAAGAGTAACAATTTTTTTGAAATAATTCAAGAACTTTTAACACGCGATAAATTAATTGACAAATAGACAATCGTTAAGATTCGTTAATTATTCGTAAAAATAAATAACCTTGATAATGATATTAATAATAACGCAAGTAGTTCCATTTCGACAGAGGAGAGAAAAAAAAGATACTATTTATAGTCAATGATTTTATTATAAAAATAGCCGATAATAATAATGATGATAATCATAAATTTGATAAATAAACAAAAAATCCTATAGAGTGTATGTTATAAAAATAAATAAGCTTTGATGATAATACAGCGAAAATAACATAATTCCATATCAAATAAAATTAAAAAGTAAAATGAACAGAGAAAAAATACATAATAATAATAATAATAATAATAATAATTCCAACGCAAGAGAAAAAACGCGCTAGATTATTGAATAAACAATAATTATCCTAAAAAAAAAAAAAAAAAA
>NC_057695.1:334655-335370 GCF_014466175.1 Vespula pensylvanica
AAAAACCATATAATCAACCCCATAAAATGAAGAGTGATTATACGAATATGATTATATATGATTATTATTGCAAAAATAATATAATAGTAAACGTAACAATGTAATAAACATTCCTAGATCATATAATAATTACAAAAAAGAAAAAAAAAAAAAAGAAACGACGTTGATTTGATCGATGATAAAGAAATAATAAAATTTAATTAAAAAAGAAAAAAAAGAAAAGGAAAAGGCACATACGCGCGCACACACACACACACACAGGTTTATGTTTGTAAACACATATATAATGAAATTGTTATTCAAACAAAAAAGCAATCACTTTCATATCTACCTGGTTTCAATTATTGTCACGATTGAAACACGCGAACGCTATAACGTTTATTAATAAGCTCGTTCGAGTTTATTTTCTGCGGAGGTGTATATGCGAGAGAGAGAGAGAGAGAGAGAGAGAGAGAGAGAAATAGAGAGTGTCTATATTGTGTTCCTGCTCTTGACCCTAGACACGTAACATGAGCTTCGTCTATGAATGCAAAAAAAAATCTACTCTACCACGTCTTTCTACGATGTATTTTTTCCCCTTTCACATACATTTTTAATGACTATTTTCATTATAAACACATGTAGATACGAACGCAGATACGTAGATACATACATACATACATATGTATACATTAATTGTATCCAAATTTTTATTCACAAATTTTTTTTTTTTTTT
>NC_057695.1:335470-339776 GCF_014466175.1 Vespula pensylvanica
ATTATTATTATTATTATTATTATTATTATTATTGAAATCTTGTTACGAGCGAATAATCGAATAGAAAAAATTATTATCGATACGAACGCGTTTAGGTCATTGACCGTACGATTCGTTAATGAAGGAAGAAACGTTTTCTAACAATCAGTTGTAAGTATAAAACGACTATAAATCAACAATGGACACAGGCTTGTCACGTCCGTGTCCGTGAATCGAATGAGTGAATGAATGAATGAAGGATCTATCGATCCGATCGACGAAGATATTTACATACGGAAATTTATTATCGATGCACATTTATAATTTATCAATGCGATACATTTTAATGTACGTTCCTTCTATAGTCCTATGTCATATTGATTTATAATTCGATTATTCTCTGATAAATCGATAAAGAATTTCGATTATTGATTAAATGGATTTTTTTTATTGTTATCATATAAAACGATATATCGAGATATATGATAAAGTTTAAAAATTTTATATATATATATATATAATTTTTTTTTAATTAATTAGAAAATTATAATTAATAAAGTAAAGTAAAATAAAATATATATATATATATGCATGTACTATAAAATTAATTAATTAATTTATAAGATGATTATATAATAATAATAAAAATTTCAATACATGCAAATTATAATATTCGATTTTATATATCAACCAATCGGATTTCACTTCGACAATACGATTTTAAAAAACATCAGAATAATCTGCAGGAAGTAAAGAAGTAACGAGGTAAAGAAACTCGAACTTTTGCAAGATATTCTCTTCTCTCTTTTTTTTTTTTTTTTCATATACACATAAGTACATACACACATATATATACACACAAACACACACATATATATAGAGGTATTTGTAAATACGTAGAAATGGAAAGTTGTATAATAGAACGCAAAGATGAGTAATCGTAGCGTGAGAGAGCCAAATTACAATTTTACCACAAGTATATTATATAATAAAATTATCATATTTTATATATACATATATATAAATCATTTTGTTATACGTATATATATATATATTAAATAGGTTATACTGTTCGTACGAAACATAGTATAGTATAATATATTGTATCATACTCTATGAAATATTTTTTTTTTAATATATAATATTTCATATAATATAATATATTATACTCTATTATCTCATATATATATATATATAATATATATATGTGTGTGTGTATATAATTAGAAGATAAGTAATCGTCTGCAATGCAGAAAGCAAATGAATATCTTTATTTTACTTGTTATCATTATAAAAGATAAATATCTCTTTTCTTTCGAAGAGGACACACGCGATATCGAGACGGTATGCGTGCAGACGATAGAATGATTACTCGAAAATTTACGAGTAATCAGAGTCGCGTGACGGCGACAAACTGGCACAGGATTTACCAATGGTTAAAAAAGAGTTTAAATAACATGAGTCTCGTTTTTCTTTTTTCCGTTTCCTTTCTTTTCATTACTTTTTTTTTGTTTTTTTTTTATTCTATTTGAAAATTGGATAACAAGCATACTCGTTATCTTATTATCAAGTATACTATATTTAATATTTTTTTATATATCCTTTTTTTTATATCTTATATACAACCAAAAACATTATATATATATATATATATATATATATATATATATGTATGTTTAACATGCATTATAAGATTATCGAAAATGTTAAAATAATAGATCGATAAATACGAGACACCCTGTATACCCACAAAATATTCGCTCGTACATTGATGAATGTTTATTAAGAGAAAACAGACCAAAAAAAATATATATATAAAAAAAAGACATTATTATAACTTACAGAGACACATTCGATACTCGTGTACGAAACAAAGTGGCAGCAACCTACGCGCGAAAGAATGACGTGGTGGACGGATGTAGAAGGGAATTGGCGCAATGACCATAACCAGCCACTAATTTGACAATGAATGTGCGACCTTTCCCTTCACCATTAAAATAACTAAACGGTAAAAACAGCATTGGTAAAAATAATAACAACAACAATGAAAAAAGAAAAGAAAAGGAATAGAAAAAAAAAAAAAAAAACTAAAACTCAACAAGAACGTTATCAAGGAAGATGCGCCATTGTTGATCGGTCGATGCAACATCCGTCGGATAAAATTGATTATTTATAATTAATAGAAAAAAAGTCACTGTTGTAAAAAAAAAAAAAAAAAAAAAAGAAAGAAAGAAAGAAATTATTTAATATCAAGAATCTTCTGGGAAAGACACCATGTTGATTGTTCGAGGCGACATCTATCCAATAAAAAAAATAACACCTACGAAGCCATTTTCGTTTGTCCAATTCGCGAAATAAAACGATTTATTTAACGAAACTATTGTTATTAGAGAGGTAAAGAATATCGCATTATAATTCTCGTACTTGAATATAAAAGCGAAGAAATTATTATATAATTTGGTATGTTTCTACCATTCTTTTCTCTCTCTCTCTCTCTCTCTCTCTCTCTCACACACACACAAGCACACGTATACTCTTTTTCTACTCATAAGTTATCCTTCTCTTTCTTTTACGAACAAAAGCACCCATACATAAATAACTTAAATCGTCGAAGATACGAAGTATTATAGTATTTTATCTTGTCAACCTTCCAAACTGGATAATAATGATCATAATAACGGATATATCAAGAAATATTATACACATACGTATACGTATACACATACGTATACCATATCTACCTATATATATGCTTGCATTTATTTATGTGTGTGTATATATATATATATGACTCGTCGCATAAGGGAAAGTAAGTTTCCTGTTGAACACCGAATAAATCAAAAAAAAAAAAAAAAAAAAAAAAAAAAAAAAAAAAAAAAAAAAAAAAAAAAGGAAGAAGAAGAAGAAAGAAAAGAAAAGAATTTATTATCTATATATTTAATTGTCATTCAAGACAATTACTATTACAATGAGTTTTGTTCCTTTGTAAAACAACTTTTTTATAATTTAATTACTATAAAAGTAAGTACGCATGTTCACGGATACATTCTCATTGTTAATTCGAACAATGAACGATCTAGTGAATAATGATCTAACATGATCCAATCTCACATTTATTTTCTTTATCTCGATAGATTTTCTCGGTCTAAAAGGATTTTCTCGGAAAATTCACTTCGTAGATTTTATACAATTTGTCTATTAGAAAAAAGAAGAGAAAAAAGGAAGAAAAAGAATTCAATGGTTCTCAACCGATATGGAGCACACCATTGAATTCATTTCGATTTAAATTTCTGTTCGATTTTAAACCATATTGGAGAACTTTGCTTGAAATCGTCCATATAAAAAAATAAAATAAGATAAAATAAAATAAAATAAAATAAAATAAAAGAATTGTTCGATCGCGTCAATTGGATCTTGATTAATTTTTTGTAAAAAACAAAAATATTCTAAATAATTTATGAATATGAAAATGGATTTATTTCTCAGCGATCTATTTCTCTGTAATAGATCACGATCCACATAAACGTTGAATCGAAGATAATAAGGTCATAGCAATCTAGTCTCCTCTATAACACGACCTTGTCTCCTCGTTTCCGTACTTCTATGAAAGACAGTATAGCATCTGTTAGGTTCATCGACCGGTGTATATATATATATATATATATATATATATATATATACACACACACACACACACACACCTTTCTCTCTCTTATTCAATTTTATTTGATCATTCTCTGAAAGGTTTCTTTTCTTATCTTAGAAGAAAACCATATTACGTGAATATAGAAGACTATGTCCTTGGTTTATAAGCAAGAAACGTTACGTCTACGAAAAGATGTCTTAGAAATTTTATTCGCTACTTATGTAAAATAACATAATTATAAGGAAAATACAGAGTGTGTATATATATATATATATATATATATATATTATATGTATTACGTAGGAAATCATATTAACGAGATTTATTTGAACGATCTTGCCTTTTATTTTTTATGATTACCGCCATAATTCAATTCATTAATTTTATGATATTGTAATTTTATGCTTCTTCGATTATTATTTTCTTTTCTTTTTTATTATATCTTACACGTTTAATTTAAGTTGCATTTAATTTGCAAACAAATTTATATATTCATTTATTTATTATATCGTTCGTTTCTTTATTTCTATTTCTTCATCGTCGAAATATAAATTTTTCATGTAATTTAATAATTTCTCTCTCATCATCATCATCATCATCATCATCCTCATCCTCATCATCATCATTATTATTATTATTATCAATATTATTGTTATTACATATACACGTTTTTAGTTATTT
>NC_057695.1:339876-341932 GCF_014466175.1 Vespula pensylvanica
ACTCTTAAATTTCTTTTCCCCGCCATCTCCTTTTTCTCCTTCTATTTATTAACTCTAACAAGGGGTTCTATTATATTTCATTTCGTCTCTCATTTAGCATCATGCCTTGATAATGATGATCGGACGGATAAATTTTCATTCGCTCGGAGAAGATTATCGCTTCATCCTGTGGAAAGATAGGGTAGAGAGTTATTATCGCGCTACTTCGAGAATTTAACGATTGTATCTCCTCCCACCACCCTCACCCTCTCCCCACCGCTCGACTAGCTCACCCCCTTCAACTATTTTTTTATTGATGATCATTTTAAATCGAGAGAAAAAAGAAAGATAACATTTCCGACGTCCTTTATCTTTTTTTTTTTTTTTTGATCGCTTTTATTTTATTTGTTATTAAAAAAAACGACTTAATTATCGTTATTGTTACATTGTATTGATATTATTATTTCATACGTAGAGATATAATTACGATTATTAACTAAATTTAATCGATTTCTATTGAATTTTCTAATAACTCGAAACGAAAGTGCGACGTGCCTTAATTCAACGTCATCTTTTACAAAAGAAATTCATCAGTCTTTGGTTTACGATAATTTTCGATTCGGTAAAGAAAAGAAGGAAAAAAAAAAAAAGATGGAAAAAGAAAATGAAATAAAGAGAAAATAAAGCGAAATAAGAAATAAATGTGACTTTCTTCCATATGTCTATTATTTTTCTTTCATTATTCTTTTTTGATTACTCGTTTCATTCGTCACTATTATTAATATATATTATTTGATATTATTAAATAAAAAATGTATTTATCATATCAAATCGAATCGATTCGTTTATTAAATAACTTAAACATTTCGAACGACGCTCGATTAGATTAAATTTTTTTTTATCTTTCCGATCGAACGCCTGTTTCGAAAAAGAAAAAAAAAAGTGCATTTCTCGATCATTATATATATATATATATATATATATATATACACTTTCTGTTTGTTTAACTTAAGATCATCTATCGGACGATCGAACGAAGATTTATTGCGAGAAGAAGAAGACTGATGATAACTGTACAATCGTATTACCGTAATGTTGATTTGCATACAATCAATCGACAAATACGAGTCGAAACTGTAGATCTCTTTTGATATAGTGTTATCTCGCTGACAAGGAAATTAATGGCGAATATAGTTAGTTAGTACTCTTGTCTCGAGAAACGTTAAAACAGCAACAATAATAATTTCTCGTTTTAACGTAAAAGGAGATAGAGAAAGAGAGATAACGAGATGGAGAGAGATAGATAAATAAAGAAAGAGAGAGAGAGAGAGAGAGAGAGAACATTTTATTTTCTCCTCCGCATTCCTACTTGTTTCAGTGACCTTTTTTTTCTCTTTCTCTCTCTCTCTCTCTCTTTCTCTCTCTCTCTCTCTCTTTTCTTTTCTTTTCACACAAAGTGAAACGTGTAAAATATGTAGGCATAAATTACGTTACGAGAGAAGACCAATCTTAATAATTATCGTTTACAAGTATGTTTGAATTTCGTTTTACAAAAAAAAAGGTTATTAATTTTTCGATTAAAATGAAAGAAAAAAAGAAGAAATCCGTTTCAATAATGCAACATTTGAAGACGTGAACGTTTCTTATCTAGCAAGGCCGCCATATTGATTTTCTTTATCTTTCTTTTTTTCTTTCAATCTGTACAATCCCTTGAAATTGAACAATTGCATGTATGTACGTGTTGTACGTATGTGTGTTTGATATTCTTTCTTTTCTTACATATATTTTATTACAATTCGTTTTATCCAATCGAAATCGCGATGAAAGATGATATTGTTTGTACTTATTTACTCATTTATTCGTCCCATTCAAAAAAAAAAAAAATCTAAGAAATAAGGAATATTTTTTTTATCGACGGAGGACGCCATTTTGAAACGCATTAGATCATTTACATTCTTCCCTTTCTCTTTTTCGAAATTCAAATTCCTTAACGAAAATTTAAAAAATTGAAAATTTAAAAGAAGAATATCAGAGAGACAGAGACAAAGACAGAGTGAGAGTGAGAGAGAGAGAGAGA
>NC_057695.1:344512-349485 GCF_014466175.1 Vespula pensylvanica
TTGCAATTCGTTTATTTACAACGAATTGCAATTATTAGAAAAACGTCGAAGAGAGATTAAGATATCGTCAAATGTTCTTGGATAAACGTCGAAATATTTCCGATAATATACCCAACTCTCTTCCACCCCCTATCGTCACCGTATTACCCGGACAAGACGGAAATAAAGTACTGATCTAACGACACGACGTAATAAATAAAACATGACGTCGGAGACAACGAACGATCCTAAAAATATGGCCACAAAGATATCCGGCAGATATCAACTGTAACCATTTATTTCTTAGAAAAAGAAGCATAATAAAAAATGGTATCGGTTAGGGTATCATTCGATTTATCCGTTATCCCCTCATCCAACACCGTCTCGTAATATTTTTTACAAAATTTTCCAAACTAGCTAAGGAGTTTTTTAGTTTCTTTCTTTCTTTTTTTTAGTTATCGTTGTTCCTCTTTTCGCAAATATTTGCTCGGACAATTTGACGCGTCCAATGATCGATCGATAGAACAATGACGTAATAAATAAAAATATGGAGTCGTGCATAAAAAATATAGTTCCCACGATACGTACGCCATATTGTATAGATATCAGCTGTTTCTTTTGCTAGTGAACAACGATAATAATCGCTATGTCGTTACACAGTCCATTGATTCACACGTTTTGTTTTCCCTCATATAACCCGAGACCGATCAGAAAAAACTTTCGAAACGTTGGGCAACGTTTTTTCGTAAATATTTGAGATCGGAAAATTTGATATGGAATGATTGATGTAAGAACAATGACGTAATAAATAAAATATGGTGTCGTGTATTCCAAAAGAAAAAAAAAGAGAGAGAGAGGGAGAGGGAGAGAGAGAGAGAGAGAGAGAGAGAGAGAGAGAGAGAGAGAGAACATAGGTCTACAAGATACCCGCCATATTGTATATAGATATCTATTATCATTATTTCTCGTCTCTTCCTTTAGAAGAAGATTGATAGAAGAACAACAGACATGATGAATAAAATATAAGCTCGAGCTTTACAAAAAAACAATTCCCTACGAGATATCCGCCATATTGTATAGATAACTATTATCATTCCTTTTTTTGGATGCCCTATTTCTTTGTGAACAACGAACATAATTGTAGTATCGTCGAAGAGGTCACTTGACTCACGTTTTATTTCTCTTACCCTCTTCCAACCCCCCACCACCACTACTTCTGTTTAGTCCTCAAATTCTTTCTATCAAATTCTAAAATACCACGTGTGTCGTCTCTCTCTCTCTCTCTCTCTCTCTCTCTCTCTCTCTCTCTCTCTCTCTCTCTCTCTCTTTCTATCTCTCTGTCTCTCTCTTCGTGTAGATATTTGGCTCGAAGCCGAATACTGTGAACACGGGAAATGATTTGAAATTGGAATGGTGGGGGTTTGGTTAGAGGGGGTGGAGGGAGAAAGGGAAGTAATGGAGAATGGGTGAGGAAGGATTGGGGAGATGGGATAGGATGAGACGAGGAGGTATGGGTGTCTTTAGAGTGGATTTCGAGAGGAGTAACTCTAGTGCACTGCATCATCGTGAGATGTACTAAATGAGAGATAGATAGATAGATAGCTAGATAGATAGATAGATAGATAGATAGATAGATAGATAGATAGGTAGAGAGAGAGAGAGAGATGCATCGTCTGTGTTCGTCCAACTGCTACAGCTGTGAGCCTCATACCACGTTGGAATTTGAATGATAAAGAGTAGGCTCGAGTCGATGTTATCGACGTAAAGTGTACCACCCTTGTTGATGTTTGTGACTCTCTCTCTCTCTCTCTCCCTCTCTTTCTTTCTATCTCTTTTTCCTTGTATATTTCTAACTTTATTGTTTACTCCCCCGCCTTCTATCATTTCCATCTCTATATCCATCTATATTTTTATCTCACTAGTACGAATTAAAATATTTTTGATATTTGTTGATCTCATGTATACATGTATACACACACACACACACACACACACACACACACACACACATGCGTAATATACGTATATGGAATGCATGTGTGTGTATGTATATATGTATGTATGTGTGTGTAAGTAAGTAAATATGTATGCAATTATTTTCGAACGAAGTTGTCCGTGAAATAAATCTAATCATAGACCAAGGAATACATTATTTCTAATTTTGGAAATAACCACATTCGTAAAGTAAACGTGCAACCTAAAAATAAATTCTAACGATACGATCTGTTAATCAGTAGGATTCTACTAATACAATTCGCGTCAAGAAATTATTTCTTTTCTTTTTCTATTTTTTCGTTTACATATTCGACATCGTTATAACGTCCGGTGATTAGAAAGAAAAAAGAGAAAAAAAAAAGAAAGAAAAAGAAAATAATTCGACAGATTATTTTCTCTTTTTCTTTTTCATTTTTGTTTTACGGTTTCATACCATTCTAATCCAATGATTAGAAATGTGACTTAACTGAGGAAATGATTCTTTTTTATTAATGTCTCATAAATTATTCTAAATAATGAAATACAGAAATTAAATTATTCGTTTTAACTTTTTTTTTTTTTTTTTTTTTTTTAAGTTAGAATACTTCCTCAATTAGCGTCACGAATATACATTCTAATGCCAATCCTAATTTTAATATTTTAATTTATTGAATATCGATTGAATGAATGTCTGTTTCTGTCTTCTCCTTCTTCTTCTTCTTTTTTTTTTCTCAAGGAAAAAAAGCAATCACGTTTTACGATTTAAACGAAATGGTTAGAACAAAGTTTTCTCTGAAACCTGCTTATATTAGATAGTTTTAGGAAAGCTTGTTCTTTCTTAATTTATTTTTCTTTTTTTATTTTTTTTTTCTATTTCTTTTTATTTTTTTATTTTTTTTTTTTTTTCTAAGCAAGGAAGAAGAACGCGCTATAAGGAAATATCCCGCAGTATCCTTGAACCTTCGATCTTAACAAGCGTAACCATTTAATTCGACTAGGACTACGAATTCCGGCGTCACGCGAGCATTCTAAACGCGCGTGCCACGATTAGAATCTCTATTCTAATCTAACATATGTATATTGTATATATAAATACATCCGCAGACATATAACAGTTATATATGTTCGAGATATAATCGTTATATTTATATAATATATCGATAATATATTTATCGAATATTAAATTCTCATTAAATTTCGAAATCAACGTTTATATATATGACAATGTAAAAAAAAAAATATATATATATATATAATCTTTTTTCAACGAAAGTTTCATCGAATTAAATTTATTAAATTATTGCTATTACGAAAAAAGATAAGAAGAAGAAAAGAGGAAAAGAAAATTTATTATTATTATTATTATTATTATTATTTTTTTTTATCATTTAATTATTATTTTTCTTTGCAAATTTTTTTTTTTTTTTTAAATTTTATTTATACAATTTTTTTCACACGCATCTAAATATATGAATTCGAAATTTTCATTCAATATATTTACATACAGCAACCACGTAAAAATATATTTTCTACATAAGGTATTATTAGAATGTATATTTTTACATTTTTACTTGTTGAATTGTTGTTATTATTAAAGACCAAAAATAAAGAAATAAATAATCTTTCCCCATAGCATTTTCTTTTGTTCTTGTTTTTTTTCTCAGAAAAAAGAAAAAGAAAAAACATTCGATTATATTATATTATTATTCTTTTTTTCTTTCTTTTTTTTTTTTTTTTTGAAGATAGGTGATAGTAATTTTTTATTTTTGAATTTGTTTTCCTTTTTTTTCGTGTATACATATTTGTAGCATATAAATGACATACCGTCGCGATAGTTAGGGTTTTAAGTGGTTGCAATAGTCGTTAATTATGAGAGCGCAACGGGGTTCCAGTTAATTGCGCGCACCAACCTAAGTAAGGGTCAATGACCTCGAAAAAAAAATGCAACGTATACCGTCGAGGCAAGGTCAATTAAAAGGGCGACCAATTTACGCTAAGATTCATTCATTTATTTATTTATTTATTTATTAGGGGCACAGGGAGTCGATGATTATTATTATTATTATTATTTTTATTATTATTATTATTTTCATTGTTTCATTTTTTTTTTGTCAATCAATCATTTTGACAGAGAATTTTTGCCCTTAATGTCACTTAATTTGTATTCTTTTCTTTTTCGATTTTAAGATCCTACAAAAAAAAAAAAAAAAAAAAGAAATATTATAATTTATAAATTGTCGAATGTCGTTTAATTAAAGAACCCTTTTAAATTACTATGTTCGACAGAAAAATTCGTTCACCGAATGACTCCCATTTTTCTGTCTTTTTTTTTTCTTCTTCTTCTTTTTGGTACGATTCTTTTTTGAGATACTAAGAAGAAATGATAGATTACATTAATTTATGAATGTCGAGGATGAATCAATTTTTATTTTAATTTTTCTTTCTCTCGTATAATTAAATTCCTAGAAAATGTATTTTACACGTTTATTCAATTTTTACAGACCCTACGAAAGAAAGAAAGAAAGAAAAAGAAAATGGATATTATAAATTCCAAGGATGAATTTGTTTTTTTTTTTTTTTTTTTATAATTATTATTAGTAGTAGTAATAGTATTATTATGAGATTATTCACCTTTTTCCGATGAAACGGAAAGAAATTGTGGGTGTATGAAACATTGAAAAAAGAAAAGAAAAAAATATGTTAGACGGGAGTCACGTTTCTTTTCTAGCAATCTTGGAACCCACACAAGAAATACGTGATATGGACCAACGCATGGTTTCCCGTTGGACCCTCAGCAGGAGGATGACGATAAAATAAGAAAATGAAAATGCTTGTGATATACATCGTATGGTGTTACCAAGAAAGAGAGAGTAACCCCACATCCCAAAAATATTCTCTATGTTTCACGTGTCGCATGATTCATTGGAAGTTTTCGTTAATACACAGTGTGCCCAAAAATAATCAGGCACTCTTATCAAATACGAATAATTATTTTCTAAAATTAAAGGAAAAAAAAAAAA
>NC_057695.1:349585-352546 GCF_014466175.1 Vespula pensylvanica
TATTATTATTATTATTATTATTATTATTATTGTTATTTACTTTTTTAATTTTCGATTAATTAATGAGAAATAATATCGATCATGACGTTGATTTAATTATGATTACAATATATCGTGCGTGTATATATATATATGTATATATATGTATATGTATATATGTATATAGATATATATAGAGTGACCCAATTTAATTAGGTAAGCCATTCCTCGTAAAATATTATTGTTTAGTTAAAATAAGAGGATGAATCGATAGATAAGAGGAAAACATAGTTATGCTCTTTAATTCTCAACGATTCCATTTATAAATCGACTACATCAACCTACTTCATCGTAGAAGACGGTTTTTACTGGCCAACTGCCCGGAACCAATTCTTTATACACCGTGATCCCTCCTTTCATCTTCTCTTTCTACGAATAATTATTTCTCATTCCGAGAATCATGTAATTGCGAGAAATAATTCGTATATAAACGATTATAAATCGTTCATCAGTATATCAATGAATCGATATTGATTTTCGATAATTCACACTTTTTCGATAGCATTTAGTATCATCACTAAATCTCACAAATTTTGTTTTCACCAAAAATACAGTAAAGAAAAAAATAAAAAAAAAAAGAAAAAATAGAAATAAAAATAAAAAAAAAATTCATATAAAAATTCTAAGAGATATACCACGAACGATAAGATAATAAAATAATAATTGATTAATCGTGCAAACGATATCAAAAAGATCGTGCTCGGTCGGTATACCGAGAAGAAGATCGCGTAGAATCGGTTCGTCGGTAAGGAAGTTTTCTGTCCAATTATCACCATTCTTTCTCAATGATCTATTAGAATTTTTATCATCGTTGATTCGTTCGTTTTCCCTTTTCTTCTCCTTCTTCTTGTTCTTCCTCGTTTCGTTCACTAATGGCTCGTTTTCGATATTAACGAAATTTTTTGTAAATTTTCGAACAAACTCCAAACTCTTACGACCAATCGTACAGATTTCTTTCATTTTTATTTTTATTTATATATTTTACATACAATATATATATATATACGTATGTATGTATGTATGTGTATATATTTTTCGTTTCGTTTCGTTTTTTTTCTCTCGTTCGCGCTTTTAACACAATCGTTTTTCGTGATCGATCGATCGATCGATCGTCGCGTTGTTTCGACAGTACCGTTTCTCACTTCGCACTGCCAACTGCGATCTAAGCTAAGATCATTTTGATTACCTAACCTCTCCGTCTCTCTCTCTCTCTCTCTCTCTTTCTCTCTTTTTCTCTCTCTCGTTCGACTTTAAACATCGTCATCGGTTAAAACTATACTACCAGATTACGAAATCCTGATCGTAGATAATTTTGCACGAGCAAACATCATGAACATCTTCATAATTATCTTACGCAGTTACATTTGTATTTACGTATATTTCGCTTATTAATCTTCGTTCATAAATTTTCGATAAATTTATTAAACGATCGTAATAAATTTTCATCGTAAATTTATTCAACGAAAATCTTCCTATACGATGGATGATGCCGCCATTTTGAATGGTAAATTAATCCTCATTAATTCTTCATGATTCTTTTTTCTTTTTCTTTTTTTTTTTTTTTGCGATTTAATATCTTCGTTACCGTACGAAATCGACGAAAATTTTTCATCAAAGTTAATACCTTTCATTTTGAATTTCAAATAGATCATTTAATCGTCATTGATAAGTTTCATTCGCATTTATTACAATTATTATCACTCGATAATACTTTCTTCAAAGTTTATACCGCCATTTGTCGCCATTGTCAAATTATTGAGAATCGTCCGTCGCCATTTTGAATTGTAAATTAATCATCCGATATCAAATAATTTCATTTCCAACATTATTCTCGTGACTTTATTACTGTTATTATACATTTTACGTTACGTTTACGTTTACGACGTAACGTAAATAAAAAATCACTTTTTGGACGGTCATTTTGAATTTTTAAAGAATGATCGAGTGAAAAAAAAAAAAGAAAAGAAAAGATAGAAATCAACTATCGACACGTCGCTGTCTCAACGGATAAGACATACTACGTGTTCGTGATGCTGACTATAGTCAAACGTATAAATCAGTAAAAAAAAAGATGAAAAAAAAGAGAGAGAGGGGAGAGAGTAAAACTTCGACGTGAGAAAATTGAGAACGATAACTCACAGAGATCCATCGATCTTTAGTGTTATATACATAACCAAGAAAGAAGTACGTTCTTAGCCAGGTATGTACAATATTTGGTTTCGAACCATACTGCATTCGAATCGATACTGTTACTGTAGGTTGTACCAACAATGAAATTATGATTATGATTCATTCCGAATACCGCCATTTTGCCATGAATTTTAAATTGATCTCTTAATAATCATTGGTAAATTTAATTCGAATTTATTACAATTATTATCAAACTTATTTTATAATTATTGAAAAAATCAATTCATTGTACCGTTGAAATTATAATTTAATTAAAAAAAAATTTTCCCATCATATCCACAGCGACATACCGTTTCTAACAATTGACAATTAATAAATATAATTCTTGTTATAATAAATTACATTATTACAAAGTTATATATATATATATACCAATTTATTATACTACCTAGACTAAAATTTATAATGATTAGTTTTTCCAATCGCACGTAATAAAAGACGTTGCTAATCAATACATTGATTACATATCAATGTACTTCGTATTATCTAAAATTATGATGTAGAAAAAAATAAAAAATAAAAAAGAACACACGAAGAGACAAAAAATCACTCACCAAACAACGAAGATTCTTTGCAACAACAAATATGATTTATTCCATTGTTGTCCATCTTTCGTTTTTGTTATGACAAATAATTTTTTTCTTTTCTCTCTCTCTCTCTCTCTCTCTCTTTTTTTTTTTTTAAAGAAAAATTGAGAGTATCACTTAGGTTAAGTCGATCGAATCGATTCGA
>NC_057695.1:352646-367041 GCF_014466175.1 Vespula pensylvanica
TTTAAAGAAAAATTGAGAGTATCACTTAGGTTAAGTCGATCGAATCGATTCGAATGAGAATGATGTATGTAAACTCGTGAAACTACTGTAACCGACTAACGCACTAGGAGGCCGTTGACATGGCCGGTGAGTTCCTATTAATAAAGGGTTGCCAACGAGTGCATTCTAGGTCCGTCGGAGTTCCTAAAATAGCAAGAATACCGGCGCTGTCGAGAACAACTCCAACCAATTCAATTTAAAAGCATTATGAGTAGGTAGCTATTATTTGACACCAGAAGTTCCAATAAAATCGTCGTACATATGGCGGAGATAAAAGCGTCCTTTGATAAATCGATATAAATCATTTTCAAACGAAATATCAAAAGAAAAAAAAATATATTATCTAGGAAAAAAGGAAGAGAAATTGTTTCCGATCGAAGTGATTTATAAAAAAAAAAAAAAAAGATAATAATAAAAAAAAATGTTTCAACAAATCTATCTTGTAATTCGTTGATTTAGATTTTCAATTAATACTTATAGCACACAAATTTTCTTCTCGTAAACGTTCGATCATTTATTTTTTACGTTTATCGATCAAAATTCGATATCTCTCTTCCTCCCTCTCTCTCTCTCTCTCTCTCTCTCTCTCTCTCTCTCTCTCTCTCTCTCTCTCTCTCTCTCGCACACACACGTGTGTACACACCCACACACATCTTTTATTTCCCTTCTTTTCTTTCCGTGAAGATGTTGGGAAACAGAAGTAAAACAGAACGGTCTAAATAAATTAAAAATAACTATTTCTCTCTCTCTCTCTCTCTCTCTCTCTCTCTCTTTCTCTCTTCTTGACCTCCTTCTGCCTTTTTACTGTTTCTACGAAGCATTAATAATGAAATAAGACAGAAAAATTTATTGGAAGACACTCGAATTTACGAAAAAGGAAAGAGAAAGAGAGAGAAGAAAAAAAATTTTAATCGGTATTAAATAACGATTAGAATGTAAATAATTGTGTGACGTTAGATTCGATCGAATTATTTAATTTTTTTCATTTCCTTCTATCTGCGAAAATAACTTGTTGAGTAAAAGAGATAGAGAAGAAAAGAAAAACAAACAAACAAACAAACAAAAATGTTACGAAAATAATTTATTAATCACAAATACGTACCTACGTATTTTTTCTCCCGTAATAAAAATTAATAATAAAAATATAAATCAATATGTTATTTAATGAAATATATATATATATAATAAATATAATAATATATAATATAATAAATATAATAATAATAAAAATATAAATAAATATATTGTTCGATTAATTAAAAGAAAAATACATACACACACGCATGTATGTACGTATATATGTATTTTTATCAAGGTCAGTAAATGAACAACGTCAATGGATCTTCTTCGATGAACCAAGGCCACGATCTTGACCTTAACTGTCAGAAACGAGGATTCGACCTCTTTGCTTCAACGATCGAAACACAGAAAGAGAAAGAGAAAGAGAAAGAGAAAGAGAAAAAGAGAGAGAGAGATACAGAGAGAGAGAGAGAGATACAGAGAGAAATAGAGAGAGGTGATTTTAGATCGGTTTCGTAGTATGTATGTATGTGTATGCGTATATATATTTTCATCGTGCGAATATCTCTGACCGACTTATATCATAGATCAATAAGATCTTTAAATTTTCTATCGATTTCGAATATCGTATCATCTAATCTAATACCATATGATACATATATATTTTCTTTATAGATACATCTTTACAATTTAAACGATTTCATTGCATCGTAAATAACTATTTAAAAATTAAAAATTATTATATCGGTCCAAACAGATATATAGATTTTCTTTTTACCGTATCAATTCGTCATTATAATAATTTCCTTCGCTATATATCTTTCGCGTATACATCTTATTTTCTGATAGGAAAAATTAAGAAGAAAGTAAAATTGAAAAAAAAAATAAAGAAGAAGAAGAAGAAGAAGAAGAAGAAGAAGAAAGAAAAAGAAATATTATTTTCTAGATCGAAATTCTTTTTTCTTTTTTTTGCATTCATATTTTTTTGAAAGACTAGAGAAACTTGACCTTGACATTCTCGCGTGTCATCGCTCGATAGCCTTGAAGATAACGTCGAAAATTTTTCGAGAGAAAGGAAAAGAAAGATAGAGAGAGTGTCTGTGTGTGTGTGTGTGTAAATGTGTATACGTATGTGTGTGTTTTGTAGAAGAAAGACGCTGTATTCATTCTACGGACTATTCATAGAAAGAACGAAACTACCTAGAGCTAGTTTCATTCGAGATTCCTGTGTGTTCAAACATACCCCTTCTATCTCTTTACCCCTTACCTTCACCCTCCCAACCCCTAAAAAGATATTCGAGATACACGAGGTAAAAGATTTCCCTTCCTTGGTCCATTCGTTTATCATTATTCCGAGGTCAAGATCGTCAAATCCAAATGTTATTCAAACATGTTATAGACGACGAATATTTGCATCGCTATTATGATACGAAAATATGAAATCTTTAATTTGTTAAAACAAATTTATATTCCAAATAAGCCTTGTTTCTTTGTTTTTCTTTTTTTTTGTTTTTGTTTTGTATTGTTATTTAATTGATTGAATCTCTAACATGGAAATCTTTTTATTTCGAATATTGAAGTTCTTCTTCTTTTTTTTTTTTTAAGATTCTTAACAATAACGAGAACTTTTCTAATTCTCAAATATATCTTAATTTTCTTCGAAGTGTTCCGTTTTACTTAAAAAAAAAAAAAAAAAAAAAAAAAGAAAGAAAAAAAAACTTCTATATCTCGATCGAAATAAATTTTGTATATATTCGAAATGTTTAAATTATTCTATTAAAAAAGTTGTAATCTGCGTGGGTGTGCGTGCACGTTTATATATCAAATACGTATTCAAAAATGTGTCTACTTCAAGTAATTACTGTATAAATTATTTCAATGATTTACTTAATAATGATATATTACAATATTAACAAAATGTTCTCCAGTTAAATAAAATATAATATAATAAACATATAATTTGTTTTTACGTTACATTAATCTTACAATATAATATCTAATAATAATAATTATTAATAAATATCATCATTATTAATTACTAACATTAAAAAAAAGAAACATAAATATATATATATATATAAAACATATATACCTAACAATCAAAATTAATAAATTACTTATACAACAACTTCGAATTTTTATTAAAACAAAAATTACTTCTTAAAATTATGTCAACGTCTAAAATGAAAAACGTCTACATTTTAAATCAAATTACATGCACCCACCCACACAAATATATATATATATATATATATATACACATATACATATAAAAAAAATTACATTTTAACGACTTCATAATTCTTGATATAACGTTATAACGATATAATTTTCTAATGGATAAAATATCGAAACATACAGGACATAGTTGAAAGAAAGAAAGAAAGAAAGAAAGAAAGAAAAAAGGAAAGAAAGAAGCAAGGAAGGAAGGAAGGAAGGAAGGAAGGAAAGAACGAAAGGAACGAGACGGGTCGATTCTCTCTCACCTACTCGACCCAGCCTCTCTTCAAATTTCCTCCTTCCTCACCAATACCACCCCAACTATCCCCGTCCCAAACTCTTCGTACTACCACCACTACCACCCACCTCCCACCTCCAACCACCCCCACTCTCACCCTCACCTTTACCCCTACTCTTTCTCGTTCCTCTATATCTAATCCTTTCTCTGCAACTTGCATCTCTCTCTCTCTCTCTCTCTCTCTCTCTCTCTCTCTCTCTCTCTCTCTCTCTCTCTCTCTCTCTCTCTCTCTCTCTCTCTCTGTCTGTCTGTCTGTTTGTCTCTCTCTCTCTCTCTCTCTGTCTCTGTCTCTCTCTTAGTCTATATCTATCTACCTATCTATCTATCTCTCTTTCTCTTTTTAAACAATCCTGTCATACTGAAAACTCGACGAGAACTATCCCGCAATTGATTTCGTGCCATTATTCTTCCGCATTGCCACGTGACTCTCCTCTTCGTTCATTATACTATAATTTCAAAAAAAAAAAAAAAAAAAAAAAAAAGAAGAAAAAAAAAGGAAAGAAAGAGGGGAGAGTAGATTATAGCAGTATAAAAAAAAAAGAAAAAAAGAAAAAAGGAAAGAAAGTAAATATATTTGAGAGAAAAATTTCACGCACAGAATATTATTATTTGTGTTTCATGCACGTGTGTGTGTGATATCTTTTTTATAATTAAAAATATACCTATGTACGTATATAGTTGGATAAGTACATGCTTGAATAACGTTAAATGAAATGGGATAGAACGGATGATAGAGAAATTGAGGAACAAGGAAAGATTGTCTAGGTGAACGTTGAAATCGGCAAGATGGAGTAGAATTTGTCTATGTGTACGTGTTACGTCTGTGTGTTCGTCTGTACATGAGACAGAGACAGAGAGAGAGAGAGAGAGAGAGAGAGAGAGAGAGAGAGAGAGAGAGAGAGAGAGAGAGAGAGAGAGGAAGTAAAGGGGAAAAGGGAGAGGGATGTGAAGCTCCTCTTGGCTGCTGCGGATCGATAAAACGGAGCTGCGTGATATGCTCGGTTCTCAACACGAAAAATACCGATAGATACGGTCTAACTATCGTTTGATTCCCTAATATTTTTTTGTTTCTTTTTTATTCTTTCATTCGTTTTTTATTTTGTCTTTTCTTTCCATCTCTTTTCTATTCTTTTCTTTTCTTTCGTTAATCAACCATATTTTTATCATCCCGATTATATTTTAGATAGGTGGGTGAGGGACGAAGAGGGTAAGATAAATGGAGGAAGAAGAAGAAAAAGAGGAAAAAAAGAAAATATTCGAGACGATTAAAATTAAGATTGCAGAATGCATTCGTCGGGAAATCTTTCGGAAAATTCTACTACAAGAGAATTTCTATTGTTTCGAAATTGTAAAAAATGTGAATATAGGGATAAGTTGAAAATAGTACAAAATTCTATTAGTGCGATAGTATAAATGATAAAGATAAATATTAAATAATATCGTTCGTTGAAAATTACGTACTCCGAAAGAAGTCAAATGTTGATAATGATAAATGTCAATTTGTTGAAAGTTACGTGAACGTAAAAATCACTAGTACAAATTTGAAAAATCATTCTATTATTGTAATAAGATTGATCTAATGATAAACTCATTGGACGTTAAAAATCGATCGTAATTACCTCGTTACGAAAATTCGTAATTATTAAATTTATAATTAAAATAATAATAATAGTAATAGTAATAATAAAAGCAATAACGACAAATGTGTGAGTCTGCAGAAGCAAAACAAAAAAAAGAAACATTATATATTAAAAGAAAAAAAAAAAAAAAAAAAAAGTATTCATATATTCTAAAATAAATCTACAATAAAATTATATATTTAAAAAAAAAAAAAAAAAAATTCTCTCGTACAAATGCAATAACCTAACAATAATAATAATAAAAAAAAAAAAAGAGAGAGAGAAGTAATAAAAAATTTAATAAAACATGACTAGTAAAATATTTGACTAGACCGAGACCAATCCGACGCAAATACGTGCGCACGTCCTAAAAAAAGAAAAAAAGAAAAAATATAGTAATACGTATTTGTGGAAGACTGAATGGAAAGAGAAAAAAAAAATATATATATATGGAAAAAGAAGAAAAAAAGAAGAAAAAAAAAAGAATAAAGAGTAGTAAAAATAACTATTTCACATTCAAGCTCTATCTTCTTTGATCTTTCAATTCCAATTCCAGAAATAGACAAGGGGGAAAAAAGGAGAAAATACATTTGATTATATATTAAAGAGTGCTCCGTATATCTATCTATATCTAAGACCGAACAGGATATAAAATTAGAGGCCTATAGAACGTTTGATATTTCCATGGAATATGTTAGGTTACGTTAGTTTCGTAGTCGATCGATGACGATGACGAGGAGGAAAACTTTCGATGTGATATCGTGCGAGTAGTGTCGCAAAGCTGACGTAATGGTTTGGAAAAAAGAAAGAGTAAAAGAAGGTATGTGAGGTGTATGATCGAGTCTTTACAACGTCTAACGACTTTGACGCAATTGCTTCCAGTCATCTACGTATACGTATCGAAGACGATATATATATATATATATATATATATTGTATCCTGTTTTTATATCGAGTACGATGTAATGTATCATTGTAAATTATTTAACAATTATTTCTTTTCTGGATTTAATAAAATAATAATAATATATATTTCTATATGTATATAGATCATAACTATTTGTATATATATGAGTGTGTTTTAATATATATATATATATATATATATATATATATATATATATATGGGTGTGTATATACGTACGTATCAATTTATAAAGTTAAAGACCGTATAGAGAAAAAGAAAGAGAAAGAGAGAGAGAGAGACCTTTGATAAGAAAGACATTCTATAGGCGAAGCAAAAGCTGTAAATAAAGATGGCCTACAATCAATGACGTCATAAGATATATCCTATCTAAGGGTCAACGACCTTCGCATCTCGGTCACCTGTCCGCTAGTTACACACATATGTGTGTATATATATGTATATATATATTCTACATATACGTAACATAAATGTAAAGATACGATATTACCGAATGAAAATATCATTGTTAACCCTATCTACTCTATTTGCTTACGTAAATAGTAAATACTCTGAAGTAAGACACGTCTTACGTCTTACATTGTCGATAAATCGTTTTACACGATTTTACCGATCGGTACTAGATCGATAAGTAAGTTCTCTTCATTAACCTACACTCGTTTAGATTCGAAAGATATAAGTGGAAAGGAGTATTTTATACGATTAAAATTTCATATTATAACGTAGCAAGTTAATATATTAGAATATTTAGTAAGTCGGTCGTTTAACGGTAAACGGAATAATGAATGTAATAGCGAACCGTTAAATACGTTTAATAGAAAATCGTTGTTAATTATTACGAGATGTTTTTCAACGTAATTATACGCATTACGTATTTGATTTATTACCGACTATTATTTTTCGTTGAGGTAAATATAAGAAGAAGAAAAAAGAAAAACAAAAATATAAACACGAATCAGAATTTTATTAATAATCGCAAGAAATAAAAAGAAAGAGAAAAAAAAAATATATATATATACATATATGTATATTTTAACTATTTTTTAACATAAAATGATATCTCATATATTTATATATTATATACATATCTATATAAAAAAAAATATTTATTATATAAAGAAAGAATAACTATATCTATAATTATATACATATATATATATATATATATATATATATATATATATATATATATCTTTTTAAAAGCATGTGTTCAAAATTGCCGCCCAATGAGCTAACCTCTCGAACTTTAAAAAAACATTCGATTTACGTTCGATTCACGAAGGAAAAAGATCGGAAAGAAAAAAAAATGATGACAAAAAAATAAAAAGGAAAAGAGACGAGAAAAACGAAAGAAAAGGAAGATGGAAAATAAAATAGTTTTCCGAGTGGAATAACGATCCTGAATTAAAAATGTGTATCGTGAGTTCAACGGTGTCATCGACCTCGAAAAGGAAGCAGAGCAGGAACGCGGGAATGAACGAACATATGTATGTAGAAGTGAGAAATACAGGAACAGGAACGAGTCGAACGAATAAGAGAGAGAAAGAGAAAGAAATAGAGATAGAAAGAGAGAGAGAAAGAGAGAGAGAGAGAGAGAGAGAGAGAGAGAGAGAAAGAAAGAAGATAGTATATATACAGGCTCCAGAAGAGAGTGAGAGAGATATACATACATAAAGAGAGAGAGAGAGAGAGAGAGAGAGAGAGAGAGAGAGAGAATCAACCGTAATGAACTCAACGCATGTGCCTACATTACCAACAGAAATACAACCCAAACAAAGGATAAAGAAAAAAAGAAAAAAGAAGCAAATAAAATAAAGTAAACGAAAAGAAAAGAAACCCGGAAATGTGCGCTCACTCCACGTTCTTCTGTCTCTTATTCGTCAACTTTCGATACAAATGCGCTCTCTGTGGGTATTAAAGAGAAGGCCAAAAAAAAGAAACAAAACGTAGAGAAGAATGATAGATAAATAAATAAATAAATAAATAAATAAGCGTGAATACATCGAACCCTTTTTAACAAGTTTGTTATTTACGAATAATTTCCGATAGAAATGTTTGTTAACTTTGATCACTTACTTGTATCACGCTTATAAAAACAAAGGAATAATAATAATAATAATAAAAATGATAATAATGACGACAACGACAACGACGACGATGACGATGACGATGACGATGACGATGACGATGACGACGATGAAAATAAAAATAATAAATAAATGATAAACAAAACTTACCCCTTGCGTTTCTTTCTTATCCTAACAGAAGACGTTGATACATCACTGTCGTCATTCTCTTCAGAATGTGGCTCATCGTAACGTACAACAGTGCCAGTCGTACTAGTTCGTTTGTTCGCGTCGGCATGACTATTGCTATCATCGTCGTCCTCAACTTCTGGATTTGCGACGAGCGAGTACATCGACGAAAATATACTCTATCAGTGAATAAAAGTTTGACGTCGACCGGTTTTACTGGACGACATCGTACTTCCTACCCTTTTGTTATATCTTGAGAGGGAGTACTTCACCCTCTCTCTCTCTCTCTCTTTTTTTTCTCTCGCTCTCTCTCTCTCTCTCTCGTACACTCTATTTGTCCTCTTTTTTTTTCGATTAACCTACTATTCTTTTCTTGAATACGCATATATCTATATTCATGTATATATAGATGTCATCGATAAAATTCGAATTTGTTTCCGAAGGAAAAGAAAATTCGTGAAAAATTCTTCTTCTTTGATCAGGTAACCGCACACAATTAGCTTTATCGCTTTATATACACGCACTATTACATGCCAGCCTATATATACGCGTCACATACACTCGCGCACATAACACACACATACGTTGATTGATACGCTCCTTGTCCGTTACTCTTTTCCCCCCCCCACTTCATTTTACCTAACCTACCTCTCTCTTACCAAACGATGCGCGGCTAACTTCACCCTTCTCACCTCTCTAACCCTCCCACCTTCACCACCTTACCACCCACCCGTACACTAGCGCGGCTCGAGCCAGACTGGATCGTATCTTGAGCCCCTCTACCCTGCCACTACTAGTGACACCTCGCGGCAAACTTTGGTAACACGTCGATTTATAACGTATATTTCGTATACGTACGTATCAATGATGATTGTGTACGTGCATGTTCAAGCGTGTCTGTGTGTGACGGTTATATTATTTCCTTTTTTATGTATTTCTTCGATATCGACGCGTTATCTTTATAAATACGTTAATAATGGCAAAATTTCTTTTTCGATTACTTTCCAAAATTTACGATTCAAATTAATTAATACTCCTAATATATATATATATATATACGACACGTCGAATTTATTCCAATGAATAAACGTACATTCGAAATGTATTGAAATGAAAGATTCTAATATATAATACTCGATAATAATTATCCAAAAGAATTAAACGAATACTTTCAACGAAGTGATTAACGATACACAGTAATTCGATCGAATGATACAAAAAGTCTGTTTAAATAAATGATATATCTCATATGACGCCATTGTTTATAATTGTCAGAATAAAAAGACGATCTTTATCGAAAGACCTTCTTTACGATTATTCGTTTTTTTTTTTTTTTTTTAATGATGATCACGTCTCTCAAAAATTCAATTATAACTCGAAACAGTGTATAGGTACGAGGTATCTAACGATTCTAATGTGACGCAACCGATTGTAATATACAAATAAAACGTTATTCTTTCATAAGCTCGGTCATGATCAACGAATTATAAAATTTACGTCGTTCTTTATTTTTTAATTGTTTGCTTGATTGCTATAAGAAAAAAAAAATCATCCATTTTTTCTTTCTTTTTTTTTATTATTTTATTATTTTTTTTTTTTTTTAACAAGTTGGTTCTTCGTGATCGAAAGAAAGGGTTCCAGGATCAATAGATACATACCTGAAAAAGCAGATCCCTTGGGGTATGTTCACATGGGAAACGATGGTGCTTCGATCGATGCACTCACCCACACACACACACACACACACATAAATTCACGTACATAACCTCAAAACACACACAACGCAACGATTATAATTTACGCGTCAAAAAAAACGAGACCAACATGGTCCGATGGTGGGGAAAAAAATATATATATTCCTTTAAAAAAAAAAAAAAAAAAAAAAATCGTGCGTGTGTACGAGAGTATGATAAATTGAATGCAAAAAAAAAAAGGTCTAAAAGAACGAAACGTATAGTACGAATGCATTTTGACGTTGAAAGTTTAACGTTTAAACTTTTAACTTTATGAAGGATGAGATGACAGAAGAGGTTAATTCCGTGATGAGCTTGCAAATTTTTCATATCGTCGATCTATAAAACATTTCTATTATATTGCTCGTATCTTTTGAATCATCTAAACGAATTTATAATACGCAAAGATCGCGATTATTATTATTATTGTTGTTATTTTATTTTTTTTTTTTTTTATTTTTTTATTTTTATTATTATTATACTTCGGAAATGTAAATTATAAAGGTATGTATCTATGTACGTGTAATGTATGCATGTATATAAATAATCGATTGTAACATGCAAGAGTCGATAACAGGTTAACGTTAATAACAAGAACCTCGTAGCAATCTACGAAATTATTCTTGTATATTGCTCTAGTTGGAAAACAGCCAAGAACGAACATGACTGTGTATTTCTTCTTCTTGTTCTTCCTCTTTCTTCTTCTCGTTGTTCGAACGTGGCCGCGACCTTGAGGTCGACGACGCCTGTTACCAACAACGTGAAGTTAGCTCTAACGAAAATACAGGTGAATTCTTTAGACAAGTTAAATATTCATCGTACACGCGTTCATTAAATTTCGTCAATGCTAATCGACGTACACGTGCATCTAATTATGATATAATCTACGTCGATATTTTTCAAAGGCAAACAATGTCAAACGTGTTTCTTCGTTAAACACGATTGACGTGCGATAATTAAATGGGAAAAAAAAAACAAAAGAGAGAGAGAGAGGGAGAGAGAGAGAGAGAAGAAAGAAAGAAAAATAATGACATATGAAAGCTTCTGATCTTTTTTTTTTTTCTTTTATCACTTTTAAGGATGATTAGAGAGAAAAGAAAAAAAAAATATATATATATATGTAT
The DNA here is from genome assembly GCF_014466175.1 of Vespula pensylvanica. NCBI lineage: Eukaryota > Metazoa > Arthropoda > Insecta > Hymenoptera > Vespidae > Vespula > Vespula pensylvanica. The sequence continues at coordinate 363,880 of NC_057695.1, forward strand.
GTATGTATATTTATGCTTCTGATTTGTCGTCTATATCATTTAAGGATGATTCTTAAAGAAAAAGAAAAGAAAAAAAAAGAAAAAAAAAAAAAGAAAAGAAAAGAAAGATTACAATGGTAAACACAAGATATATGAAACACGTACATATGTATATACTTTTTATTGTACAATCAGATGTGCGAAAAGAGAAGATTATGCGAATACGACGAAAAAGAATACGATTTAAGAATATCGTTTCGTGTGTGTGTGTGTGTGTGTGTGTGTGTGTGTATGTGTACGTTACGATCGATTTATTATTTTATATCTATATTATATATATATATATATACCTTGAGAATACATACTCTCGTTTTATATATTTATATAGTATTACTATACACTTCTATAATATATTATCTATATACACTTTTTTTTATTACAAAGTGACGTATATAAAAAATACATTTTCTTGATAAGTCGACACATGGCCGCCATGACAGAATGAGAAAAGAGAAAAAGGTTAGGACGAACGAATCATTGAAAAGAATTATAAAAGACAAATTATAAAAAACACAGAAATTGTCAAAAAAATAAATGAAACAAATTACAAGCTCGATTAGTTGGACGAGGATAAAAGGAGAACAAAAATTTATATATATATATTATTTGTGCTTTTTTATCTTCTCTTCCTCTTTCTCGTTCTTTTCTTTTTTACCAATCAGTAATTCCATTTCTTCGGACTGTTTCGACGATCCATCATGTTTGCTCGAAATTTTCTCTTCCGTACATTTGTTTTCCTTCTCATTTTTCTCCTCTTCCTTCATCTTCCTCTTATTCTCCTCCTCCACCTCCTCTTCTAATTCAGAAATATAATCCTGATAATCGATCTCATCGCCATCTTGTATCTTCTTTAATTCTTGCTTCAACATTTCCAAACATTCTCTTCGTTCCATCCATTTTTTCGTGATCTCGATATTTTGCTCCTCCGTACTCTCTCCCCCTAATATCATCGTCTTCTCTTTTTCTTCGCATTCGAGTATATATCTCTCGTAACTATCCACCTTAGAATAAAAGAAAAAGAAAGTAAAAATAAAAATAGATAAATGAACGAACGACAATCTTTTTCAAGTTTGATTTTCGTTTCGATAATAAAAAGTTTGATATGCGTATGTTCAATTTCGAAAAAAAAAGAGAGAGAGAGAGAAAGAAAGAATTCTTTTTGAAGAAAAAAAAGTAAATAAAAACGAGCTGTTAATTATAATATATTATAAAATTCGAGAAAACATGTCGCATCTGCAATATCTCATGCGTTTACTCGTGTTATCGTATGATGGTAATAGATAAAGTAGTACGAGTCGGTAACATTACCGACTCAACTTATTTCCTATTAGTATTAGAAAAAACAATGATTAAAGAAAAACGGAATACGAGTATGACAAAAAAATTTGATACAAGTACACACGTCCAATTTGAAAAAAAAAAGTATTATAAAATTTTTTTTTTTTTTTTATTAAAAACGAATTGAAATCTCTTGTCTCCGAACAAGACATTGCATCCATCGAATTTAACGTTTGCTCGTTGTTATCATATAATGACAATAGATAAAACAGTTTGCCGAACGATGTTACCGACCCGATTGAAGAGTAACAATTCCTCTCGCCAGGTGGCACTCCAACGATTCTAATTTACCGACGGAAAATTTCGCGGCGGGATTTTTTCAAACGAGTACATACCTTATCCTGCAACATCTGTTGTACGTCATTTTGTTTCTTCAAATGCCGAGGAAGCCAAAAGCAAGCCTGAAGAAGTCTCAAGAAAATCCAAACTGCCCCAGCTAATGCCAAATAGGAGAAAGCGGTATACACCATATTTGAAATATCCACCGTGATTTGTTGATGCTTCATGACGACGACAACGACGAAGAAGATCGTAACAAGTAAAACAAATCTGTAAATGAATTTGTTTGTTTTTTTTTTTTGCTTTTCTTTCTTTTTCTTCTCCTTTTTTTTTTTACAATCTCGAACACGAATGACGTAAGAATATCTTAATAATGTCTCTCGTTTAATAAGGTCATTACGAAAAGACTATATACATGGAAATATAACATATACCGACATATATATGTATGTATGTATGTACGTATTTATGTATATAACTAATCGATTACACGACATCCGTTAGTCGTTCATATTATAGTGAACGTTGTGAACATATCGATTATGGTTTGTACGATATACACAGAATACACTTTCGTAATAATTAATGCATCATGCTATTGTACTTTACCGAAGAATACACGTAAAAAGTACTTACATGTAATACTCTCAATCCCTTCATATATGCTGTATATACGTGTACATGTGTATATGTAGTTATTTAATTTTCTGCAGAAAGCAATGTTCTCGTTTATGGTGACAAGGAATGGGAGTGAATAGTGAGGGAGTGTAAAGACGTGTACGTCTATTTAGAAAAAATGATTATCATTACGATAATTCATAAATCGATCGGTTTAGCTCGTGTTACCATTTACGTATACGTATGGATGTGTTTTACATAGATAGGAGATTTATTAAAAAAAAAAAAAAAAAAATAATAATAATAATAATAATAATAAAAATAAAAGAAAAATAAAAAAAGAAATAAAGAGAAAAAGGTTCGTCGAGAAAAAGCAACGTTCTTACTCACCCACATACCGTTAAATATAAATCGATGTTAACACACATTTTCTTGTACGACGTAATGTATGTCGCGCGTACTCGTCGAAGAAATTATGTAAATAAAATTATAATACATGTTACATTAATTCTGATCCATATATGTTGTACTGTAATTATATTTCAAGCTATTAACGAGCAAGGGTAAATAATGAATGAAATCATTTTTATCGATATTTAAACCCCCGATACGATGATGTACTTTCGTAACCGTTAACAAACATCGTGAGGAAAAAGAAAAAGACAAGAGAAAGGACAAAAGAAGAAATAGAAAAAGAACAAACAATATAAAACAATAGATAAACAATAGAAACATAGATAAACGAATCGATCAAATAATTAATTTGATATTGATCTCTCGTAATTATTTACAATAATGAATAAATAAGTATGCTGAAAGAGTAAAGCGCGAGTATCGTAAAAAAGAAAAGAAAACTCTGTTCGAATTGAAACAGAAAAGAATAAAAAA
>NC_057695.1:367051-387032 GCF_014466175.1 Vespula pensylvanica
AAAAAAAAAGGAACGGAGAGACGACAAGAAACAAAAAGAAAAACAAAAAGTTGCTCTTAACTCTCGTAATTCGAAAAACTATTTGGGGGACTCAACGATATGGAATTAACGAAGAAGAGAAAAGAAGACAAAAGAAATAGTGAGAAAAGAAAACAAACAAGAAAGAAAAAAAAATTAATAATAATAATAATAATAATACTATTACTACTACTACTACTACTACTACTACTACTAATAATAATAATAATAATAATAATATATAAGAGATAAAAAAGAAAATTCAAATCAAAGTGGCTTACTTACCCTATTTAAAAAATGTACATGTTCCAAAGTAGGCCCTAGTTGCTGCTACTCTTTCTATATATCTCTATCTTTCTCTCTCTCTCTCTCTCTCTTTTTTTCTTTAACAATAAATTATGTACATATATATATATACATATATATATATATATATGTGTATTCACTATACGTTTCTTCTCTTTTATCTTCTATTATATTATGTGGTGTTATCACGTTACGACTGTCGAAGTAGAGAAAGAAACTACAAATGTATCGGACTCCAACGAGTTCAACACGACTCTCCACTACTGACCCCTATCACACAATAATCGATATATGGATGAAGGAAGCCCACGTATGATCGAGAGAGAGAGAGAGAGAGAGAAGAAAAAGAGAAAGAACTAGTTGAGAACTAGCATTGCTAATGTTCTTTTTTTTCTCTCTATCTATTTGTCTCTCTTTCTCTCTTTCTCTCTTTCACTGTTTCTTTTTCTATTCGATCGTTGCTGTTCGATATATTAAGAGGACATGTATTGATATACTAAAATAATAGTAATAATATTAATAATAATAATAATAATAATAATAATAATAATAATGATAATAATAGTAATAGTAGTAGTGATGATGATGATGATGATGATGATGATGATGATTTTAAATGATAATATGAACGATAAAAAAAGAAAGTATAATGAAAATTATCGATCGTCGAGATGGGAAATGATATAGATAAATCGATCGATCGATCGATCTTCGAGATGTCAATAATGGGGCGGCAAATTTAAAAATTAGAACACTTAAAAAAAATATAAAATATATATAAAATAATAATGAAACGATGATAATAATAATAATAATAATAATAATAATAATAATAATAATAAGTAATGGTAGTAATAGTAATAATAATTATAATAATAATGTTATAATAATAGTAATAATAATAGTGATAAAATGATAATGATGATAAAAAAAAAAATATAAATCGATCGATCTTCGAAGATATAATAATTATGAGCGGCAAATTTAATATGTAGACCTGAGGACTCGTATTAAATATATTACATAAATAATAATAATAATAATAATAATTATTATTATTATAATTATAATAATAATAATAACAATAATAATGAAATATAAGATACGATAATAACGACATACACATACATACGCAAACGCACATACGCACACACGCAAATCTAATTAAAAATGTTAATTATCGCCGAAAAGAAAAACGGAGAAATTCGTTCGTCTCATTGAGACATTTATTGGCGGTAAATTTGAAACGAGAACCTATTAATATATATATATATATATAAAGATAGAAAATAAAAATACTAATAATAATAACAATAATAATAACAACGACGATAAAATAATAGTAAAAAAAAAAAAAAAGTATAATGAAAAATTTCAATTATTCAACAACAAAAAATTAATTAAGAAATATAAAGATAACAAAAGAAAACGTAAAAAAAAAAAAGAAAAGAAAAAAAGGAAATGAAATTTTCTTGCTTGGCTCGTTTGAACGACGATAATGTCTGGTAAATTTAAAATGAGAACCTACCTCGACGTCCTCGTAATATGTACATAAGTACTTACATATGTACAAATGTACTTACATATGTATATGTAATATGCATGTACGTATATATGTATGTATGTATGTATGTATGTACGTATATATGTATATATGTATGTATGTATGTATGTAAGAATAGGAGGATATAGAGAGAATAGTAATATAGTTTTTGAAATATGAATGCATCGTCATCACACACACATGCATCGGTGCTACTGTCACAAACTGCGTTTATTTTTATCTTTCTCATTAATGTATATTATTTATTATAAATAAGTTAGAAACATTGATTTTTTCCTCTTCGGAGCGCTTGGTAGGTGTTTACATTTTATACACACAGAAAGAATACCCAAACGTATTTTTTATGCTTTTTCAGAAAAATGTATACTTTGTTGTTGTTGTTGTTGTTGTAGTAGTAGTTGTAGTAGTTGTTGTAGTAGTAGTAGTAGTTGTTGTTGTTTTCTTGTTCTTGTTGTTGTTGTTGTTGTTTGACAAAAATGATTTACAAATGAACTATATAGCCGCAAATATTTACGCGTTTCTCATTCTCTCTTTCTTTCTTTCTCTCACACACACTCTTTCTCTTTCTTTCTTTCTTTCTTTCTTTCTCTCTCTCTCTCTCTCTCTCTTGTTCATTTTCTCTCTTGTTCATTTTTTTTCTTTTCTCGTTATCATCCATACTTTTTTTTCTGTTTCTACTTCTGTTTTTTTCTTTTTTATTTTTCTTTTTCTTTTTTTTTTTTTTTTCTTTCTTTCACAAAATTGGGTAGACAAGAAGTAAGACCCAGCAATTAGTCCCAATCAATTTCATATTCAATTTTAAAATCAAACGTACAAACACATACATTACTTCTTCTACATACTGTATATTAGATTTCATACATTTCATTTTTTCATTTCATACATTTCATTCTCTCTTGTTCTCTCTTTCATACATACACACATTTTTTCTTTCTTTCTTTCTTTCTTTCCAACATATATTGTACATACATACTATGAACATTCACACCCCTTATACATAACTCTCTTTCTTTCTCACTCTCACTCTCTCTTTCTATATCTCTTTTTCTCTCTTTCTTCGCTCAATTTAACTTCTTCTTTTTCATTTATCGAGCTTACCCCTTTTCTCATGCCATTCATCTCACTCACCCACCCTTCGTCGATCCTCAAATTTGTCATTATCATTCATAATCCAATATCTTGAAATTCCTCACAACTACCAAAATGTGTTTTGGGCCTGCTTTCAATTTTCAATTTTAAAATACATACATAATCATTATCCTGTCTTAACAACATACAATCATATTTCAATCGTATCATGCACTCTCACTGAAAACCAAGCAGTATTATTATTATTATTATTATTATTATTAATTATTATTAATTATTATTAATTATTATAGTTATTATTATTATTATTATTATTATTTATTATTATTAATTATTAATTATTATTCATTACTCATTATTATTATTATTTTATATTATTTGTTGTTATCTCTTAATATTATAGTTTTATTTAATGTATTTATATATTTATCTCTCATATAAACTCAGTGTGTTTCTCAACCAGGGTAGGTATGACATATGCTGCCCGTGTAGATGTGCAAGTGTATGATGTTGTGTACATGTATCTCTTCCTCTCTCTCTCTCTCTCTCTCTCTCTCTCTCTCTCTCTCTCTCTCTCACTCTCTCTCTTTCTCTCTTGTTCAATCTTTGCAATATCAGCACAGTGCCGGAATTTGGCGTTCAGTCTGCTTTAATGGTCTCCGAACACCGCACTCACTCACTCACACACACATACACACATACACATATACATACACGAACAAAGAAACGAACAAACAAACAAACAAACAAGCAAACCTTCTCTCATTCTTTCATTCTCACCATTCAATCAAGACCGTAAAGATTTTTTTCTTTCTTTCTTTGTTTCTTTTTTTTTTATTTTTTTATTATTTTCTTTTTTTTTTTTTTTCAATCGATGCAAGTACTCTCTAAGTTCGCCGCTCGTTAGCACAATTTATTTATTTATTTACTTATTTATTTATTTGTTTATTTACTTACTTCTTTTTTATCTCTTTCTCTCTCTCTCTCTCTCTCTTTCTATTTTTCTCTCTTTTTCTCTCTCACTCTTTCACTCGCTTCTCATCTCACTCTTATTTTTTGGTTTCGTTATCCTTTCTCTCTCATCCTCTCTCTCTCTCTCTCTCTCTCTTTCTTTCTTTCTCCCTCTTCCTTTAAAATTTTTAATAAAGGACGGTAAACTTGATGTAGTGCCGTCGTGAAAGATAAGAAACGATAATGAAGATTCATGAGTAGAAGAAGAAGAAGAAGAAGAAAAAGAAGAAGAAGTAGAAGAAGAAGTAGAAAAAGAAGAAGATGGTGCCGTCGATCGAGAGCCGTTAGAGAATACAAGCAAAGTGTTGGGCAGCGCGATTGACCAATTGCGGACAAACGCAGGCAGTGAGCAGTTCATAATACATACGTACACTGTATATAATGTGGATACGAAGCGCGATGCCAGGGACACGAATCTTTAAGGATTACGTGTCCCTTGCCACGCGATCAATTATGCTGTTGTGCCTCGATTAAGGGCTAGGGCCGAGCATCGTTAACAAACAGGACGATAACACGATTTCAATTTTTTCATTTCGTGTGTGTGCCTTTAATTTTATTCGTTCGTTCGTTTATTCATTTATCCATTCGTTTGTTTAATTATTTCATTATTTATTTAGTTATTTATCTATTTAATTAATTCATTCATTTATTTATTTATTTATCTATTTATTTATTTATTTATTCATTCATTCATTCATTTATTTATGTAGATATTGTATATGGAATTCACTTTGCATGGACGCATAACACCGATAATGACAACTTCATACTTCGATGAGGCTACAACACGACATGATCAAAATCATGTTGGTCGTTGTCCATGTCGAGCAATGTCCTTTCTTATCTTTTCTTATTTACTTTTGCTTTTGTTTGTTTGTTTTTGTTTCTTTGCTGCAGCCCTTGCACCAACGTGCACACAGCCTATTTTTTTCATTTTATTATTATTATTATTATTATTATTATTATTTATTATTATTATTTATTATTATTATATATATATATAAATATATATATATATATATATGTATATACCAGAGATGAAAGATAGCAGGATCATCGACTGCCAGCTTTCGTCTCCTAAATTACCTAAAGTCACATCAAAACAGATGCTGTTTCCTATGGATCCTTTATCAATTTTTTTTTTTTTTCTTTTCTTCTTTCCTCTGTCTGTCTGTGTGTTTCTTAATGCGAAAGGGGTGGGAAGTAGTTCATTCGTTACTTTTTCTTAAGCTTCGCTTTGCTTTGCTTTGCTTTTCTTTTCTTTTCTTTTCTTCATTCATTCGTTGCATACTCTATTACATTCCTACCGTTCCTTTCTTACTATTCTCTTCTCTTTTCTTCTAACTTTTTGTCTTGTTCCCTCCATTCCAGTTCCTCTTTCTTTCTTCTTGTCGTTTCCTTCTTTCTTCCTTCCTTCATCGCTCCCCTCTGTCCCTTACAACTACCCTTTTTCTCTATGTTTCATTTACCTCTCATTTTTCTCCCCCTTTGTTTTTAATATATTATATGTAACAATATTTATACGATTAAAATCGTGAATTCGAGTCACATGCAGAAAAAACTCTTAGTCGTTTCTGGCACAGATATTTCTTTTTTGTTTTCTTTTCTTACAAAAAAAAAAAAAAAAAAGAAAGAGAGAGAGAGAGAGAAAAAGAGAGAGAGAGAGAGAGAGAAAAAATCAGAAAAAAAAATAGAAAAAAAAAGAAGAAATAAACACTTTGGCTTTTTGCATCTAACGAAGGACTCTGCGATAAAAACACACCCACACTAGTAAATGGCACTAGGAATCGCTCTCTCACTTGTGTGTCACCGGCTCTATCTGCGATTTGAAAAAAAGCATTCTTTCCTTTTGTTTTCCTTCTTGATATCCTCTTCCTTTTCGCCACTTGCTCCTCCTCATCCTTTGCCTTGACTTTGGTCCGTCCTTTCTTCTTTGCTCCTTCCTTGCAAATCCCAACTTTATATTTGGGATTAAACACTTGGACAGATTTTAACGCGAGCACGGCTGCGTTTTTTAAAATCCTTTAGACGTTTTCCTTCTAATATTTCTTGTTCATTTGTTTATCTCATTATATAAAAATCAGACGATGACAGCGCGGTCAGCGCAGCATAATCGACTAAACTAAGCTATAAAAGGTAACAAATTCAACAAATGGAGTACGAAACTAAATCAGTTTGTTGGTATTGACAGTGAGAAGGTTTTAGTAAAGAACGTATAACGCTCAGATTTAGGTCCGTCTTTGTTTGTCTCGCTGGTAGTTCCATCGTATTACATATTTTTATTAGCTAAAGTTGGTACTTCTTGAGATGGAACTGCGATGCTTCATCGATGGCACCACAAAATAGTTATTGTTTATTCCATGTCTCCCTTCCGTATCATTTTCCCTGCTCTTGTTGTCGTTTAACAGTGTCTATACCGCAATACTTTGGTTAAGATGTTAAAGTAGTAGTAGTCAACGTCACTCCAATATAGATATCTTCTCATCTAGACCAGATTATATTCCTTTAGATTAGATTGCAAGATAGTATCCTTCACCGCTGCAAATACAAATCTGATGTTCTCCGTATCTGTCAAAAAAGAAATTATGATTATTATATTATCGGTATTAATATTCAAGAATGTACTTCTTTTCTTCGCTTTGCAAACCATGTTATTTGCATAGATAATGAAAAACCAACTGACATATACCATTTTAAGCATAAAGAACAAAACACTTACCACGAAAAGAAAATGTAGTTAGAGCACATGCAACCCAGAATATTTCTTCGTTAATATAATAAAAGCCCATGTATCACATAATTAATAATATCGCATATTCTTTTTTTTTCTTTTTTTTTTTTGCAAAATGCGTCCGCTCGCATGCATAAATTGCCAAAAGTTCACTGCTTTATTTAATTTTAACAATGAAAGTAATCAAAGAAGACAAAGTGTTTGGATATGTTACAAACGATGAGAAGTATATCGTGTTTTGTATACATGCAAGTAATAATATCTTGAGATAATACTTAACGTTAAAGGAGGTAACATTGTAATAGTATATAATTGAAAAAGGAAATGGAGATTGACATTCTTATTGCACTTTAAACAAAGAAACAAGTTCGATCTATCATTTGACTCTATAATATATTAATGAATTCGCATGAGAAGATAAACATAATGTAAAAAATCTGGACACATATTTGATAAGTAGTAGAAGCAATTTAACGTGTAAGAGACAAAAAATCACTTATGACACATTGTATATAATAAAATGTAATTGAAAAAATTCGTCCATAGGCCATATTAGGCGAGATTGAATTCCTTAAGAGCACTCTGCATAATTGTATCCTTTACGGCACAGAACACAAGCTTGATATTTTCCGTATCTGTTATATGATTCCGATCACAAGCAGCATGCAATTATAACAATCAGATTATTTCCTCGGTTAGTTTTTTTTTTTCCCCATAAAGCCAAAAAAAAAATTTAATTCAATATGAAAACTTAATAATAATATTAAATTTACACACCTCTGATAGAAGGATGCAGGCAAGATACACGCTACAGCACACAACATTCCCAAAAGCAATATTACGAGGCATACGTATAAGAGATATACAATGAAAAATATATAATTATATATATATATATATATTTTGCCATAACAACTTTTAATGTTTCCTACCTGTGGCACATGTGAAGTGAGAATAAATAATCTTCTCACTATCTGGATTTAGATCGACAAACATCCTTAGAATAAATTCTCTAGCAGCTATGGCGTCTCTTTGTGGGCCTGTGAAATTTACAGCAAGCAAATAGGCTGAAATATTACTTCTACATTTTCGGAAAGCAAAAAGATTTATGGTTAATTAAGGTGACTCAATCATTAGTGATATATTATATATGTAGAATTAATAAATTAGTGAAAATAATATTACTTTTGAATCGTTTTAATATTTAGTTTGAGATTGAGTATAGAATACTGAGATTGAGAATGTGTATGAAAAAGAAAAAAGGGGAAAAAAAAAAGAAAGAAAAAATTTATTAACAAATGATAGATTATTTTATATGTCTGTATGGAATGTATGTTTATGCGATAAGTCTTTTTCTCTTTTTTTTCTCTTTTTTTTTTTTTTTTTTTTTTTTTTTTTTTTTTTTTTTTTTATACCACAGACCTTTTTGCTATAAATATAATCATGAAGTCGTATAAATAATATTTCTTTAAAAAAAATGAGCTATAACGTTATATATGTACCAAATAGAGATAAAAGAATCCTGTAGAATGCGTAGAAGTTCTTAACGACGATGATATAAATGGTGAATATTCTAGTATTAAATACAATAGTATTACAATAGAGGGGGAATTTTAATAAAATAATTAAGTTTGCTTAAATCCAATATATATGTGTTCCAAGGGTAGCTTATCTAATTAGTTGCAGCATACGTCAAAGAAGCCTTTCGAAAGCACCAGTAATAAGCTAAATATCTTACATAAAGGTGATAAATACTTTTATATGTCTTAAGTAACTAAGATAAAAAATATATGTATATAAGATGTCTGTAAAAATATATATGTATTCGTATACGTGTTTGTCTATTTGTCTGTCTATGTTGGGTTGTGTTGTGTTGTGTATGTGTGTGTCTCGTAATGCGAAATTCTTCGTTCACTGTGGACAAGTGGTTCAAGTCGATGAAAAATTTTGTACTCCAAACTCCGGCTCAAAGATACATGTATGCACTTAGAATATTTGATTCTGTATTAATTCTACGTAATACAAATCACGAATGAGATATTAGTTATTAAGTAAAATCAAGACACAGAGGAGAGAGATAGAGATTTTGGTATATATTATTAATATGGAAAAGAGATATAGATAATATAGTGCGCCTTATATATATATATATATATATCTATATATATATATATATATATATATATATATATATATATATATATAGATTCTCTTGTGCCAAAAAGGGGAAAGCTTTATATAACTGCATGTTTTACGATTACTGGGTCAATTGAAAAAATTGCTACGAGAAACTTGCTACAAAACAATTTTTGGCCAGGACAAGTTGTACTTAAACAGACCTGTCGCACACGTGAAGTGAGAGTAGCACATGCGGTCAGGATCAGGATTCGAATTGAGATAGACCTTTAAGATGAATTCCCTGGCCGGTACATCTTGTTGCTTTGGGCCTATACCATAAAACTTATTGATTGTCTAATAAAATGATGTACGCACTCTATGTACCAAGTAATACGTATCAACATATAATATTATAGAGAATTTACTTTTCTTATTTGGCAAATGTCCATACTCATCTCTATCGTATAGCATTCCTAGAAACTCTTTCTAAACATATACTAATTTCATCAAATATTTTTCTTGTTGAATTAAAATAAAGAATAATACATATAAAGGTAGGTGGTTACTGTTTTTCTAATACAATTAAAGTATCAAAAATCCTTGTGTCTTTGACATGGTGTGTAGTATTTCACAACATTCATCGTGTATGTGTGTATATGTGTGTGTGTGTGTGTGTGTATATATATATATATATACGTATATATATATATTTATGTACTAATAATTTCAGGAGATGAAGAAAATATAAATAACCTGACTTACCATCATATTCAGGAAAATAATCCACCAGATGAGAATACATTATTTTCTCTTCGAGTAGATCTTTTTTATTTAGGAACAAAATAACGGAAGAGTGTTGAAACCAGGGATATGTTATAATTGTTTTGAAGAGCGCCTTACTTTCTTCCATTCGATTCTAGAAAACAAATATATGTATGTATATTTTAAATAAAATTCATTAATCAACAAATACGTATATCTATTATCATGAAATATTTACATATCGTTATCTTTTTTACCTCGTTTTCCGATTCGAATAAAATTTGATCGTATTCACTTAAAGCTACTAAAAATATAATGGAAGTGACGTTCTCAAAACAGTGAATCCATTTTCTTCTTTCCGATCTCTGTCCACCTACATCTACCATCCTGCAAAATATCATTAAACAAATTAGAACCACTCTTCGATACTTAAAATGATATATACTGCATTTATGTGTATGTATATATATATATAAAAAAAAAATATATAAAAAAAAAAATTATCTACGTAATCATGTATATGTATAATTCTCATCATAGTAAAACAATCAACACGAATATCGATACAATTTACTAACATACAAGTAACACTGTGCGAAGAGATCATTAAAGATTAGAAAAGAGGCATGCCTGTAGTGTTTGTGTTAAAGGAAAAACATGAATATATTGAAAATTACAGCATGCATACGAGAGATCCCGCTTAAGTGATGTGCAAAAAGAGAGTACGATTCTTTAATTCAATCTTTTCTTATATTCGATGCATGAGAAAGAAAATGAGAGATTATAGAAGAAAAAAAAATTCAACCAGTCAAGGGAATTAGCAAAATGCACAGAAGAAAAGAAAAAAGAATATTCTTTATTGAATCGTGCTGACTCGTATACATCATAAATAACGAAGCAACGATCTCTCTGTACATTTTTAAAAAGAACACTGAACGCACAACACAAAACAGCCATATTGCGAACTAATATTATATAGCGCTTACTACACATTTTCTTTTCTTTCTTTTTATTTTTTTTTTTTTTTGAAACTCGTACTTTGTAGATTGATTTTATCCCTTTGCTGTAAAATATATCGCAATGAAATGGAAAAACAAAAGATCTTGAAGAAATAAATGAAAAAATAAAAAGTTAAATATAAGTATAAAAATATTCTGTGAACAAAATTCTGAAAAAAAAAAACAAAAAAAAAAAAAGAAAAAGAAAAATGTAACCCATAACAACGTGTGTGTGTGTGTGTGTGTGTATATATATGTGTGTAATACCTGAGTCAAAAATTAAAAAAAAAAGAATCCTTTTTAAATAAATGTGTATATAAAAATATCAGAATTGTGTAATATATATAATATATATATACATTTTTTTAATATATATATTATATATACAAATATATACATACATATATATATATATATATGTATAAAATACATACGTATGTAATACAACATACGTACGTACACACGCATACATATACATACATATATATACACATATACTGTAAAATACTTTGTACTAATTATAAATTAGAATAAAATAAATAAAAAAAATATTAAATAAAAAATATTATATACATATATATTTTGCGTTAGTACCTAAATATGATGGAGTCCAGATCAAATGGATATTCTATAATGCCGGTAGTGGGAGCTCGAGCCCGAAGAATATCTTGCTCGGTAGGAAGAAAATCAGGCTTTTCAATACGTTCTAGGTCACTAAGATAACTGTAAAAACAAACGAAGCAACAGTCTGACACAGTGCATGCCATGCAAATATACATACATACATATATATATACATATATATATATATATAAATATACATACATACATACATGCATATATATATATATATAAAACAATAAAAATAAAAATAAAAAAGAATGTAACAATAAGAGAGGAAGAAGAAAAAAACCATCGTCGAATAACAATTTACTAACAACTTATTTTGTATTAAAATTATTATGATTATTATGATTATGATTATTATTATTATTATTATTATTATTATTATTATTATTATTATTATTATTATCATCATCATCATCATTATTATTATCCTTGTCAAATTCGTCCTGCAAGTAGAAAAGAAAAAGAAGAATAAGTAGAAGAAGAAGAAGAAAGGAAAAAATAAAAAAAAGAGAGAAATCCTCGAACGTGATTGGACGGTTCCTGAAGTAAAAGAAAAAAAGAAAAAAATAAATAAACAGAAAAAATAAATTGTCCCACCTTACCCTAGCAACCCTGATAAAAATAGACCGAGACGATAACGCAAATATTGCTATTAAAAATGGGTAATGAGGGAGATGTAGAAAGGGCTGTGGGTATGTTGCTATTGGATAAAAAAGAAAAGAGGGAGAGAAAACCAAAAAGAAAGAAAGAGAGAGAGAACGAGAGAGAAAGAGAGAGAGAGAGAGAGAGAGAGAGAAAGAAAGAGACAGATAGAAAGACAGAAAGAAAATGAGATAGAACTATTCAACGAATTACGAGTCCCATGGTGTAGTGGTGTATAAAGTTGCACGATTAGTAAAGTTGCAAAATGGATGCAGACACAATGCAGAGAGAGAGAGAGAGAGAGAGAGAGAGAGACAGAGAGAGAGAGAGAGAGAGAGACAGAGAGAGGGATGAATAGTAGGATTGTACAGCGAAAGAGATAGACAGAGTATGTGTGTGTGTGTGTGTGTGTGAGAGAGAGAGAGAGAATAAGACAGCAAATAGTTGGCAGGCACACAGGCAGCTTCATCCTTTCGTCGCACAACAAGAGACATACCTAAATCGGATCTCTTCCAAGTCAAAAGGATACTCAATTATACCGGTAGTAGGTACTCTCACACGAAGTATGTCCTGTTCTGTAGGGAGATAGTTTGGCGCCGCAACTCGATCTATCTCCATTAGGTAACTGAAACATCGTGTTCTCAATACCTAATGCCGTGTGGAGAGGAGAGAGCGATCGTCCAAAAAAAAAGGAGAAAGAGAGAGAGAGAGAGAGAGAGAGAGAGAGAGAACAAATGGGTGTAATAGAAAAAGTAAATAAGTAAATAATATTAATGGAAAATTTTTAATCAAGAAAAAAAAGAAACGAAGAACGAAATTAAAAAAAAAAAAGACAGATATATAGATAGATCGATAGATAGATAGATAAGATTATTAATCGTGCTATGCGACGGAACGATTATCGATCGATCGATCGATCGATCGATCGATCGAGACAGACAGAGACAGAGAGAAAGAGAGAAATTACAAATTTTTGGGACCTTATTTTTTCTTATGTATATACGTATAAATATACATATTTATACGGATATTATTAATACGGTTTTATGATAAAACATCTTCCTTGATATACCTAAGAATGAGAAAAAAGAAACAAAAGAATAATTAACGAGGAAACACTTTTCTTCTCAAAGATTTGATAATTAACCTGCAAAACGTTTCAACTTGAATCGCACGAGGAAGAGAGAGAGGGAGGAGAGAGGGAGGGAGGGGGAGAGAGAGAGAGATAGATAGATAGAGAGAGAGAGAGAGAGAGAGAGAGAGAGAGAGAGAGAGAGAGAGAGTAGGGATAATGATCGACTTTAATTCTCATTTCTGCCGCTACAATTTAAAATGGCGTGCCTGTCCACGCGGCAGAACGTAATACACATCTCATACACTACGCGCGCACGTGTATGTGTGTACACTATTATATATGTATATATAAAAAAGTTTGAAATCGGTAATTGTATCACTTGAAAATAATAACAATTATTATAATAATAATAATAATTATTATTATTATTACCAAGTTTTATAATAACAATAAAAAAGAATGTAAAGAATGATATATATAATATATATATATATCGCTGTTATGTTATAGTTAATTATCATCGCTTGGAAATAATAATAATAATTATTATTATTATCGAGTTTTATAAGAATAAAAAAGAATTTAAAGAATGATGAATTTACGATCGTGTATATGTGTGTGCGCGTTAATGAATGATTCGAATCGAAATAATGAATTAAATGTCGGGTGGTAATAGTTACCGGTCGAGTAGGCCGCCATTTTTTTTTCTAATTCCTTTTTTATTCATCTATTAAGTAATCATCATTTTCTCTTTCCTTTCCCTTTCTTTCATATTTCTTTTCTTTCTCCCTCCTTTATTAAATTGAACAGTGACTTTCTTTTCCTTTTTATTTTTACTCACGATTTCAACATGGATTCAAACGTAATTCGAATACAACTACTACCTGAGAAAGTGAGAGAGAGAGAGAGAGAGAGAGAGAGAGAGAGAGAGAGAGAGAGAGAGAGAAGAGATAGGAAAGAAAATGGAAGAAATTGAGGACTTTGGATGATGATTTTTGTTGTTTTTTAAAGAGAGAAAAAAAAGAAAAACCAAAAAAGAACAAAGATACCCACTACTTAGCAGAGTCTGTTAGTTGATACTCTCGTCTGCGATCATAACACTCTTGGATTCCGGCGTCTGCCCATAAGTCCTTGATCGCTTCAACATATGGACTTTCGAATGTCGTGACCGTCTCAAAGTCGACTGCTCTCACGAGTTCCGCTTTTTCCTGGATTAAAAAAAATAAAAAAATAAAAAATAAAAAATAAAAAATAAAAAAACAATAAAGGAAGATGAGAAAATAGACGACGATAATATGAGATACACGATATATACACATACCACCTACACGTATTATATATATATATATATATATATATATATATATATATACGCGAACATGTGTGTGTGTGTAATTAATATAAATTTAGATTAAAAAATGAGAGAAATGTTTCGAGGTTAGGTTAATCGAATGTGTATGTGTGTGTATGTGTGTTAATTATATATGTAACGAATGCAAATTTGGTTAGAATGAGATAATTTTTGAAGTTATATCAATCTAGATTTTTGGATATTAATTATATTATATCGGATTGTTATTAAAGTTAGTAGATGATTAGACAAAATTATAATTAATATATATATACATATATATATATATATATATATATATATATATATACGTACGTATGTATGTACGAATATATACTATATAATTTGAAGTATATTAAAGGAAATGTCGAAGGTTATAAGTTTGATCGATTGTCAGAGATAATAATACTAACTATATTCGATGATTCCGCGTACTCGATCTTGAGTAGTTCCATCGCTCGTATCATCGACTGCATCGCCATGAATATGTTTTGGTAGACCAGCTTGATGAATCCTCTTTTATCTTCGTCCGAGTAACCGGAGCCGTGAATAATTCTCATCTGTTTGATGAACGTGGATTTTCCCGATTCACCAGTACCTACGACATTTTCAAAAGAAAAAGAAATAAATAAATGAATGAATGAATGAATGAATGAATGAATGAATGAATGAAGGAACGAATGAACGAACGAACGAACGAACGAACGAACGAACGAACGAACGAACGAACGAACGAACGAACGAACGAACGAACGAATAAATGAAATAATGAATAAATAGATAAAACGAAAAGGAGATTAAATTATTTTATAGTGTTACGATATATACAAATATAAAAAAAAAAAAAAATATTTGGAATTAAAATCCGAGTACATATTATACGAGATCAAATTAATTCTGTTTCTTTTTTCTTTTCTTCTCCCCTTAATTATCATCCATCTTTCTTTTTTTTTTTTTTTTTAATCGTTACTATCATTACTTTTCTCTGTTATTTTTCTGTCTCTTAATCGTCGTCGAATTTTTATTATTATTGTTGTTATTATTATTATTATTATTATTATTATTATTATTATTATTATTATTATTATTATTATTACTTTTTTTACTCCCTTCCTTTTCTTTTTCTTTTTTATCTTATCTTATCTCACAAATACACTTGCAACCGATTGATCTTAATTAATAGATGAATTTATGACTCCTATTCATACGCACCATAAAGCAAGCGTCGCTAATGGACCTGTACATAGATACGCATATACGCACAAACACACATACGTATAATCTTTTTCTCTGTTCATTGGACTAAGAGAATGGATTATTATCGATGATCATCTAGTTACATACACATACATCTATGTATTTAACGCGTATACGTGTACGTATTGATACAATTAAATATATCTATATAAAAAATCGTTCTAAATCCTTGGAAAATCTTATTCAAGTATATTCAATCTATAAAAGTATTCTTGGTATACTTATCTCCGATTAAAATAGAATTTCTTTTTTATTAAATCGATTTTATATAAATCTGATAATAATAATAAGAAGAAGGAGAAAATCATTTCAGATAATTTTTAATAAATAATAAAGTATAATCAGATATAAAAAATGAATTTTCCGATTTCGTCGTTCTGTTTCACCGATGTAAATTTTTATTTTCATTATTTTTTTTTTCTTAAATAAATAATAAAAGTAATAAAATATAGATACACACACACACACACACACACATATATATATATATATAATAATTAATGTTCTCATAAAATCGTTGTTCTGTTTTACCGACGGAAATGCGAGTAAACGAAACTTATAAACGCTCGAAATAATGTCAAGTGCAAAATTGAGTAGCAGCCATCATCGGTGAAAAATGGAGGATGGAGGGTGAAGGGTGAAGGGACAGGGATAAGGGTGGTGACCCCAATTACAATAGTCATCGCATTAAGAAAGGCTAGCAATACTCGACGAAAATGACTTTTGTAAGTCTTCTCTTTGAAGTTCAGCACAATGGCGGCGACCTGATATGCCAGCAGCCATGTCGAATGTATAGAAAAAAAGA
Organism: Vespula pensylvanica; assembly: GCF_014466175.1. Lineage (NCBI taxonomy): Eukaryota > Metazoa > Arthropoda > Insecta > Hymenoptera > Vespidae > Vespula > Vespula pensylvanica. Next base: position 383,409 of record NC_057695.1, read on the forward strand.
AGATTTAAAAAAAAAATAATAACAATAATAAAAAGGAAAGAAGAAAAAAAAAACGAAACACGATTAAGATCTTCTAGACTAATTCTAAAAATTTCGAAATGATTTTAAAAGTCAATTACATTTTTTTTTTTTTTTTCGAGAACTTTTTATAGCTTGTAAATTGTAGTTATAGGTTCTGTAGTTTCTTCTTAATATGAAGAAAAAAAAAAAAAAAAAAAAAAAAAAAAAAAAAAAAAAAATGATTTAAAAGATCTCTCTAAAAAGAGCAATCGTTTTTTAAAATCGTTTAGAAACTTTTGGTCCCACCCTGGCATACACATATTACTCGCTTATACACACATCAATATGTAAGATCAGGATTAGATTTCTTAGAAAATTTCTTGGCACGCGTGTCTTCGACTTCGAATGAATGAAAATAAAGTAACCGATGAGACTTTACTTTTGTTAATCACTGGTATTTATAGTAATAGCGTATAAAATTTTACTCCAAGAAAAGGGGTTAAGAGGAAAAGAGCGAGGTGTTCTCGGTAAACACGCGACTAACATGACGAATGCGACTTCTACAAGGTGGGCCAAAAAAAAAAAACCCCCGTTCATAGATAGAGAAAAAAATATTAATGTTTACTTGTCATGTAAACGTATGTGACAAAATAAAAAAGAAATTAGAAGTAAAAATTGTAAATATTTTTTTCAGCTAACTTATTTATAAAAATTAACATGTGAATAATTATATATGTATATATATATGTGTAGGTATATATTTTTTTCATTCACTAAATTTTTTATTTAATTACTTAATTACATGAAGAATACATATATATATATATGTATGTATGTATGTATGTATGTATGTATGTATGTATGTATGCATATTATACAGTCGAATGAATTTAATTTTGAAAAAATTGTCATAGAAAATTGTCACGACCACACTTTAGATAATATCATGGCGCTCGAGCTCAAAGAGAGCGACATCAAATTAAAAGCTAGTCGTATAATTATCGTTGCTCCGATCAAGTACATACATATACATTACTACTAAGTGAATCATATACATACATACATATGTACGTGCATCATTAAGTTATATCGCTGACGCTCTTAAAGCACGAACAGAGAACATGTTTGGAATTAGAATTTCTTGGAAACAAATCTTAACTTTAAAATCCTCTTTTTCCTTTTTTTTTAATAATAATCATAATAATATTAATAATACTGATAATATTATTATTATTATTAAAAAAAGATAATTTAAAAAGTTGACAAATATTTTTTTCCCGAATACTTTTTTACCTATTTTCTTTTTTTTTTATATTCTTTTTTCTATTTACTTATCTTTTTCTGTTTTTTCTTTTCTTTTCTTTTCTTTTCTTTTTTTTTTTTTTTTTTACAACAAAACAGATGAATACCAAGCACACCATTCTAATATTCTATTATAATTTCAAATGCAATTGAAATACCCGTAAGAAAATCTCATGGGTCTTCTTAATCTCTCTTTCCATCGCGTGCTCGGTAAAACCGGATTAATATATCTCACATACACGCACACATACATATACATACACACATCACGTGTATTCTCGTCCCTGTCGACACATTACGCGTACGAAACATAACTAGTGCCTTCGTTTTATATAGCTACGAACCATGCTACGTTAACGTGAGTAGTAACGATCGTGAATTCGAGATTTCAAAAAGATTTCAAAATTCGTACGAAATCGACGCCATTTTGATAAGTAAACGATTATCGACCAATCATTTTGAATTACAAGTCACGTGACACTTCTCGATTGAAAGATTGACAAAATAAAATAAAATAAAATAAAATAAAATAAAATAAAAGAAAAGAAAAATAGGAAAGACAGAAAAAGAAATTGTTCTCGAAGTATCGTCATTTTCCGCCATTTTCTTGTTTTTTAACAACAATGCACGTAATCAACAAAATTATCTATGGAACAAAACTAAAGAAATATATGATTCTTCACGATAGTGCCTAGATCTTTTTTCGTATCATTTTTTCTTTTTCGTTCTGTAATATAAAAAATACTTCTTCTTTTTTTTTCTTCTTCTTTTATAATACCATCGTACAGAATTTAACAAAGATTATTTGTCTTTAAAATAAATCAGTTTTTTAGTACTTTCTCCGCCATTTTGTTTATCGACGTTATTGTATTGGGCACAATTCATCAAGAACATGAACAATTGGCAAAGAAATTATTATGGACAAAAAAAAAAAAGAAAAAATGAATTAAAATAATTCTGAAGGAATGGAAAGCATGCATCTTGAGGGTTTACAAGTACACGTCAAAAGTCACGAAGCGTCAGCACAGTCATCAGCATCTCTCTCTTTTTTCTCTTTCTCCTTTCCCCTTTCTCTCTCTTTCTCTTTTTCTTTCTATCTACCTATCTCACTTTCTCTCTTACTTTCGCAAAATCATGAATGAAAACGGGCGAACGGCCAGAGTCTGCTTTACGTACGCGGTACCATTTAAAAATGTATACGTATATACGTACTTACGTACACACACACATACATGCATGCATACATACAAAAGAGGAAGTCGAAAGAAATTTTGAATGGAAAAAAACACTTCCGGGAATCTGTTTGCATCTCGAATAAAACGAAATCTATCATGACTAAACAAAAATTACGATGATCGGTTGAAGAGATTTTGTTATATAAATCGGTTACGAAATTAATGATTTATGATAAAAAAAACAAACGAAAAGAGAATAGAAACGGAAAAAAATTGATTTTACGTGCGTGTAAGGAAATCTAAGAAAATTACTCCCCCCCTCCCCCCCACACACACACATATGAATAATTTATGAATAAAATTTCATAAATTAAAAATATAGAAAAAAAAATGAAAAAATGAGAACCACTGACAATTTCTTCATTTATCGTAACGATATTGAAAACATATTTTACATTGTTGTAATCACACAACATTTATATATGCGATATTGAAATAATTGAAAGTAAAGAGAAATGAGAGGTTGAGAACCACTTAAGATTCGTTCTACGAATCGAAATAATTATTACACGTTATAATTACAGTGTTAAAATATAGAGGGCGTGGTCCGAGAGTCCCTAGACGGAATGAAAAGTTCCTAGGCGACATTACGGAAACGATTGTAAACTCCTTTATTATACTTTTCATCAATTTTCTAATCCAATATCTTTCCCTTTTCTATTCTTTTCTCTTCTTATCTCAAATCGTAAAACTACGAAAACGTTCGACAAGTATCTGTTCGAACAAGTACGTAACTACCTTACGTACGATATATGTACGTAATCGATTTTTAAAATGATCTAGGAACTTTTCGATGGATAGTACTTGGCCACCCCTTCATCCCTCTTCTCTCATCCACCTACCTAGGGGGAATTATTACGGAGACCAACCAACCCTGTTGTCACGTATATATAAATGATTAAAATAAGAGAGGGATTGAGAACCTTCGAAATATTTATTCGTACAATGAAAGAACTTAAACGTTAATCATACTGTTAAAATACATAAATGATTGAAATAATTTAAAAGCGAAAGAAAAAAATAGATAGAGATCGATAGATAGATAGATAGATAGAGATAGAGATAGAGAGAGAGAGAGAGAGAGAGA
>NC_057695.1:387132-392132 GCF_014466175.1 Vespula pensylvanica
AGAGAGAGAGAGAGAGAGAGAGAGAGAGAGAGAGAGAGAGAGAGAGAGATGACTCACTAGCTTGGTTGGCGGCCACCGCCGAGAGAGATTATTCGAGAGGAAATGCCGGCTTCGACCTTCTAGGCTCTTCTAATAAACGCGAAAAGAGAGGTATCGGAATCTCTCGGAGATATAAATGGTCCATGAGGTAGTAAATGGCGCGGAAAATTACGTTTGAAATTCCCGCGCTATACGCACTTCTCTCTCTCTCTCTCTCTCTCTCTCTTTCTCTCTCTGTCTTTCTCTCTCTACGTCTTTCTCTATCATTTTTGTTTTCTGTTTACCAGCCAATTTTCAAATTACAGGAATGCCCGAAAGTTTCTATATAGGCCACGAAATTCTTAAGATACTTATAGTTTTACAATCTGAATCATAAAAAAGAAAGAAAGAAAAAAAAAAAAGAAATAAAATTATTCGGATAAAAGTGTGATTGATTTTCTTTGAATTATGTATATATCTTTAGCCCATCCTATATTATTCTCTCTCTATTATTCTCTATTGTTTTTTGTCTTCTATATGTATATATATATATATATATATTGCGTTATTAATTTATCTTTTTATGATTTTTTTTATCGTCCTTTTTTTGATTATCTTTTATTATTATTATTATTATTATCGCTTTTGTTGTTTATCAGATTTATCTTCAAATTCATTTGACACGGGCATCAAAACAAAAAATAAAATTATTTTTCTATCTTATTCTTTCTCTTAAGGTTAATTTCATTTTTTTTTTTTTTTTATATTACCTTCTCTTCTTCTTCTAAATATGGCTACCATTGCTACCCACACAATTATTCGTATGACGTAGGTTAACTCTAAACACCTCTCTTATATGGTATTTTTAATATTCACCATTTTATATATCACCTTAAGCTTACATACATACGTAGGACAAAAACGTTACTACGTTCTTTGAAAAGTTTAAAGAGTCTTCTATCTTGGTGACGAGAGAGAGAGAGAGAGAGAGAAAGAGAGAGAGGGGAGAGAAGTGGTTTCATTAATTCTTTTTTTATGCTACGTATATATATATATATATATATATATATATATATATTCATGGACATTTTTGTGTGACGCCATTTTTAAAATGGTTTCTATAACGGGGAAACCATTTTAATACTCTAATGATTTTAATAGTCGTGTCTCGTGAGATAAGCTGTCTATTATTAAAAAATAAAATAAAATAAAAATTTCAAGCGTGCACGTATCTCCGTATAGAAATGGATCGAAAGTACCTAGTATAATCACAAAAAAGAAACAGTGAACGAGTTTAAAAATTAATTACTCCATTTCCAAGACGTTTTAGACTTTCAATTGAGAAACGTAGTAATATTAACGAGTCGGTTTTGTATCTGAAAGAAGGAGAAAGAGAAAAAAGAAAAGAAAGGGCAAAAAAAAAAGAAAAGAAAAAAAACAAACAAACAAACCTTAAAAATTAATTAATTTTTAAATATCGCCTAGAAACATTTTCCTAGCCCACGACTAGGAAACTTTTCTATCATGACCGAGTGCAAATAAAGTACGGTATTTATCCGAACGATAAGATAGAGGAAAAACATGAAAAAAAAAAAGAAAAAAAAAACAAAAGGGAAAATATCGCAAGAAAATTCATTGCCATTTGCAATATTATTATAAACGTTCGAATGAACGAAGTATATAGATATTTTTTACGAGTACGTAAATACTTATTACTTTGACGGTAATGTTGCAAACCTTACGTAAAAAAAGAAAAAAGAAAAAAGAAAAAAGAGAAGAAACAGAGGGAAGAGAAAGAAGAGAAGGAGGTGAGAAGGAAGAAGAAAAAAGGCGTGAAACGAGTTCGATTTAATGAATGAACGAAGAAGTAAGGAAAGTACGATGAACATTATAACGATGTGGGCGGGGCACGTTCTATCTCTTTCTCTCTTATTCCTTCTCTCTCTCTCTCTCTCTCTCCTTCTCATTGTCCGTCTCTCTCGAGTTCATTAACAAGGAACTATTTAAAAAAGAGTCTTATGAACGTTGTTGAAAGAAAAAAGAAAAGAAAAAAAGCAAAAAAAGGAAGAAAGGAAAATCTTCTTTACCGACCGAGAAGCTGTTTATCTTTGAAACTATTACAGAAATTCTCGGTCGAAATGTACAAAAAAAAAAAAAAAGGAAAGAAAAAAAAAAGAAAAGAAAAGAAAGAAAGAGAAGGAGAGAGAATTTACTTATGCAATAGGTCAAATGGATCTGAACAAGAAAAAGAAAAAGAAAAAGAAAAGAAAAGAAAGAAAGAAAGAAAGGAAGGAAGAAAGAAAAAGAAAAGAAAAAAAGAAAAAGAGAACAACGTTTAAAATTATTGATAGCGATCGATCTGTTAAAAGGGATGAGCTCGTTTTTATCGAAAAGAAAAAATTCCAGGGGGAACAAAAACAAAAAGAAAAGAAAAGAAAAGAAAAGAAAAGAAAAGAGAAAAAAAAGAAAAACAAAAAAAATAGAGAGAGAGAGAGAGAGAAAATTAGGTTCTAACCTCAAAGTGGAAGAGGGAGAATAAAAAGCGTTAGTTCGTACGAGGATCGACGAACGAATGGAAGGCTTTCCGGGGTTTTTAGAGTAAAAGAGAGAGAGAAAGAGAAACAGAGAAAGAATAAAAGATAGATAGATAGATAGATAGATAGATAGATAGATAGATAGATAGATAGATAGAATAGATAGAGATAGACAGAGAAAGAGGTACGTGTAAGCTTCAGGGAAGGTTCACCACCGGGGGTGGTGGTGGGTCGATAGACGACTGCTCGGTACGAGGGTGAGAACGATGAGAGCGAGAGAGAAAGAGAGAGAGAGAGAGAGAGAGAGAGAGAGAGAGAGAGAGAGAGAGAGGGAGAGCTTTTGCTTCCCCCAGGCCGAGAGAGAGCCAGCACTACCGCGCCCCTATATTTCCACTCACCCTCTCTCTCTTATTTTCTATCTCACTCTATCTATCTACCTATCTATCCTTTTCTTACACACCTGCATGAAACAGCAAGAAAGAGAGAGAAAGAGAGAGAGGGAAAGAGAGAGGAAGTATACTACCCTTCGATGCCTATTTTCATTTATCGTCGAACTCGCATACATTACTACTACTATTACTACTACTATTACTACTACTACTACTACTACTACTATTGCTGTTACTAGTGTATGTATTACTACTATTACCATCACCACTACTACTATCACCCTCATCCCCTTTGCCACCACCCCTTCAGGAGAATCCTATTATCGCGTTTAACGCGTAAGAGGGTACTTCAAGGTCGAAACGAAGCTCCTTTCTTAGGAGACATGTTAACGGAAGAGTCGCTACGTTCTTCTTCGAGATTATACGTACTCACTTACAGTCTTGTTTGTGAAGCGAGAAATAAAGAATGAGTAAATAAAAAAGACAGAGACAGAGGGAAAGAGAGTGGAAAAAAGAGAAAGGTGAGAAAAAAGAAAAGATGGAGAGAAATTTTGTAATCAATTCCTTTTTCTCCTTCTTTTCTTTTCTTTTTTTTTCCTTTTTCTTTTTTTTTTTTTTTTTTTTTTGTAACTTTCTAATCAATTCTTTCTTTTTTCGTCTATGCAATGTCTAATAATATACCTTCATTTTAATTATTTATTTATTTTTCTTGATAATGATGATGATAATGAGAGAGAGAGAGAGAGAGAGACTTTGGATCAATGTTGATTGTAGATCAGATCTCTCTTTTTCTCTCTCTGTATGTGTGCGTGTGTGTGTGTATATATATATATATGACTCAAGTATTACTCATCCATGGACTTAGAGTCTACTTTTGTTTACGAAATGATACGTATCGTTTGTAAGTTCGTGATAAGATATATCTATATGTATGTGTGTATACGAGCAAGAGAGAAAGAGAGAAAGAGAGAGAGAGAGAGAGAGAGATTTCTCGCTAGAAACTATTATCTTCGAGATAACTTTGAAAGAATAAATATATGTATGTATATTACTGTTAACAAGTCATAGTTTCGAATTACCCCTTCGCCGTTTCTAACATCTTTTCTAATCGATTAAGAAAAAAAAAAAAAAAAAAAAAAAAAAAAAGAATTAATCTGAAAAGTATCGAACAAGAGAACAATCGATCTGTTGTAAAAAATCACCTGAGTAAAACAATCGAGCTACCCTATACAAATATCGATGTATTTATCCATTGATTTTCAAAGACGAACGATTCGAATTAATTTTTCGAATTAATATGGAATTATCTGGAATTAATTTTTCTAACAGAAAATTTCTTGCAGTGTCTATCTAATCGTGTATATATATATATATATATATATATATATATATATATAATAAATAGAAAAAGAAAATAAAAATAAAAATAAAAATTCAAATCGAGCAATATTTCGCCGCCATTTGCAAAAGAAAAGCGTGGGATCTTCTTCTTTTTTTTTTCGAAGACATATTTCTTTATTTTTTTTATTTTTTTATTTTTATTTTGTTTAATTTCCCTCTCTTTTCCTTATATTCCGTCGTCGTTCCTCTTTTCTACAAAAGAGAGAACAGTTTACATACCTGGGCGTGTCCGGTATTGCACGTGCTCGAGGAGAGGAGCCCTGTTCGATATGTAAAAAAACACTATCGATTTTCAATGGTGCGATATGCATATAATGCGTGCTTTAACGTACCTTTAAACGAACCATATACCATCGCGTTATCTCATTTTATGATCGCGTTTCCTCTCAACGGACCACATCGAAATGTTTATTCCATTTTTCTTTTTTTTTTTCTTTTTCCTTCTCTCTCTCTCTCTCTCTCTCTCTCCCTTTCTCAAGGAATTTCCGTTTCTTATATTAACGATATTTTATTAAGTAGGCGTTTCCGGTTATAAAGTTCGAAAATTTTAATACTACATTTTTTTCTTCTTTCTTTCTTTTCTGACTTTTCTTTTTTTCTTTTCTTTTCTTATATTTTTCTTTTCCCTTTTACATAGTTACATTACTTGAAAAATTTC
>NC_057695.1:397132-399632 GCF_014466175.1 Vespula pensylvanica
AATTCGTTATCCTTTCGTATTCACATTCTCTTATAAAAAAAAAAGATTTCAAAAAATATAAAAAAGAAAGAAAGAAAAAGAATACGAGGAAGTGATAAGAGAATGAGATGCACATAAATAAATAAATAAATAAATAAATAAATAAATATCTTTACGTTTACGAAAAATGGAATCGGTCAGTGTGTAAACCGCGCCGGCCGGGCCGGCTCAACTACGATCGCGTTCGATCGGGTACGCGTACGAGGCGAAACGTACGCGTCGTCTACTGGAGAGGAGAAGGAGGAGGAAGAGAGGAGTGGTGTATATGGTGTGGATTGGGGGAGGGGGTAAGTACGACACGAAGAAGAGCGAGCGCGAACGAGCGAGCGCGAACGAGCGAACGAGAGAGCGAGCAAGCGAGCGAGAGAGAGAGGAGAGAGAGAGAGAGTAGGATAGGGGAAAGGAGGGAATGAGAAGGGAGGAGGGCCACTTCGTCGATCGTCGCACTTTACGGTACGTATGAATGAAACGAAACGATCTTTCGAAAGTCGCGGACGTGGAATGCTCGTGTGTCGCGTAACGAAATAGAGAAATAGGGAAATATAAAGAGAGAGAGAGAGAGAGAGAGAGAGAGAGGGAGTAGAAAGAAAGAGAGAGAAAGAGAGAACGTGAGTTAAAAAGAGAGAGAGAGAGAAAGATAGATAGATAGATAGATAAAGATAGATAGAGATAGGTGTTCCAAGAATCCGTCGAGCCGTGGCGCGAGCGTCGTTGCGCGGCCACGGGTTCCGAAGAAAAAAAGAAGAAGAAGAAAAAGAGGAAGAAGAAAATAAAGAGGAGAAAGAAAACGACTTAAAAAAGCTGTCGGTATACTCGGAACTACGGAAGAGTCAAAGAGACGTAGATAGATGGAGAAAGAAAGAGAAAGAGAGAGAGAGAGAGAGAGAGAGAGAGAGAGAGAAGAGAGAGAGAAGTGGGTGGTGAAGGAGGAGAAGAGAAGAGAAGAGAAGAGAAGTGAAGAGAAGTGAAGAGGAGAGGAGAGAGGGGAGGGAACGGTAGGTTCGGTCGAAGTCGTCGAAGCGACGACGCCTTTCCATCGGTTCTCTCGTCGCACGCGCCGACGATAACGGAAGAGAAGAGAAGAGAGAAGGGGGTTAGGTACGGATATTCGAAATTCCACGAGAGAGAAAGAAAGAAAAAAGAAAGAGAGTTATTATCGAATAGTGAGAAGATCGCCGATGAAACAAAGTAAAAAAATGAAAAAAAAAAGAAAAAGAAAACGTGGAAGAAAAAAAAATATAAAAAAAAAGAAATCGAGAAAAAAATTATATATCGAACGAAAAAAAAAGAAAAGAATAAATAAATAAATAAATAAATAAGTAGATAAATATTACTTACCGAGTAATAGAAGCTTGAGTTCTCTCCTGGCATCTCGTTTGTCCCTACGTAGTTGCCTCTCGATCTCCTGGTTGATACGCTTTTGCTCTTTCGCCTCTTCCGACAGGCAGCACGCCATGGCTCAGGACAGCGGGATCCTCCGTGAAAGGAGGAAGAAAAGGAGGGAGGGGACGAGGGAGGGAAGGAAGGAAGGAAGGAAGTTAGGAAGGTAGGAGGGTGGGTGGGTAGGTAAGTAGATAGATAGATAGATAGATAGATAGATAGATAGATAGATAGATAGATAGGTAGGTAGGTAGGTAGATAGATAGATATAGATAGATAGGTGGGTGGGTGGTGGGTGGTTGGTTGGTAGTTAGGTAGGTAGTAGGTAGGGAGAGAACTGAGGTATAGCAGAAGCTATAGGAGGAGAGAACGAAAGGAAAAGAAAGAAAGAGAGAGAGAGAGAGAAATGGAGAACGAATGAGCGGGGTAGAAGTCGGTGTGGTGGGGGGAAAAAGAAGGAGAAAGAAAGAAAGAGAGGAACAACTACTATTCGTAAAGCAGCGAGGTACGCCGGCCGAACGCCGACCGTCGTCGCGACGACAACGACGACGACGACGACGACGACGACGACGACGACGAGGACGACGAGGACAAGGATAAGGACAACAAGGACGACGATAAGGACAACGAGAAAGAGTTAAAAAAGAAAAGGACCCGGTCGTCTATCGTCCGGGTTGATATTATCTCAGTAGGGCGGTGTACGTGAAATAAGAGGAGAAGGAGGAAGAGGTAGTAGTAGTAGTAGTAGTAGTAGTACTGGTAGTGGTGAAAGAGGAGAAGGAGGAAGAGGAGAAGGAGGAGGAGGAAGTGGAGAAGGAGATGGAGGAGGAGGGACGACGTTTCGTCGCCGTCCTCGTGGTCTCTGCTATCTTTCTTCTCCTTCTCTTCTTTTCAAAGAACAACGACGACGAGGACGAAGACGAGGACGACGATGACGATGACGATGACGATGACAAGGTTGCTTTGACTTTGGCGACGTCGACGATGTCAACGATGTCACTATTACTATTACGATTATTATCGACGGAACCGGCGAATAAAACTTCTTTTCCAACAATCCTTACTGATGTTGTTGTTATTA
>NC_057695.1:404632-406568 GCF_014466175.1 Vespula pensylvanica
CTTTTACTGTATCGAAAAATAAAAAGTACGATTAAAAAATTTATTATTATTATTATTATTATTATTATTATTATTTCTTTTTTTTCTTTTCTTCAATTACCTAAATCTTCGACGTACAAATTCTCTTTCAATTGTTTAAATATTTCCGAAATTTCTTTGAAATAATCCAAGTCGTTAAAAAATTCGACTATCCTAGCAAAACCTTCGTGCAATGTTACCAATCGTCTGCAACCATAACAACAACGTTCAAGTTTAAGAAAAACTACTAACTTTTCGAAGGATATGACGTATACGGTGTTAACCTCAAAATTAATAGAAACGATAATGCTATTTCTGTTTACGTACGCGTTCACGACTTTCGGCAATCTTACGTCCAAAATTTGTCTACTCTCTTGATAATCCTCTAAAATAGTATCGTATTGTCGACGTAATTTTTCTAATTGCGACGACGACAATTTTGATTTATTAAGAAAATTTTGAAAGTTTTTCGCAGCGATGGAGAAATCTTCTTTCCTTGATTTATGTTCCTCTATTAAAATACGTAATTGTTTGGACATCGTCATGCTCTTCGAACAGTGTTCCTTCAAGTCTTGTAAGAACGATGCACGACACTTCTCTTTATTCTCTATCTGATAAACTCGATCATTAAAGTATAAATATTGATGTATAAAACAGTCGTTCTCTAAATTTTCTACCTGTTGAATCTGTCCGGTTAAAAATTTGAAACTTGTTGAGTTACCATCGCTCAAAGACAAACGACTATTAATTAACAAATGTCCAACGTCCATAATCCTTTGAGCAGCTAAATTCGTTACTTGTAAGGATTGGATGTAATGGATTAATGCTTCGAGCGCATTGCTGACAAGATCCAACTGTTGTATCAAAACTGCTTGTCTGTCATCGCCTATGGCTTCTTCAACCTGACTTCCAATCAACCTTAATTCCATGTTCTCTCTTGCTCGTTGCGAACGTAGTCTATTTGATCTCTGTTTGGGTAACACGTAAAGTATACATACGTATCTACAAATTTCTTTATACATCTTTCTATCTAACTCTGATTCGTTGCCATTTTCAAAACAATACGTGCATTCAAATTACTGCCTTGATATCATCGTTGATCAAATACTTGGTTGACTTTTTCTTATTATAATGTTCCTGACACAAACAGCAGTCCATTGAGTAATCCTCCCCCGAAATTACACGCTGTTGAACAAAATCTATGTCATCTTCCTCCGAAGTTGCTGGTAAATAGGAAAAATGATGTCTGCTCAACAAAGGGTCGCTCCAATGTTTCTGTTGACACTTTCGTGACATTTTTACAATCCTTTCTCACTTTTTCTCAGAAATTAATTACTCAAGATCCCTTTTAATCTTTTTCCTAAAACGTAAACGATTGTGACGATCGATCGGCACGGTTCCAAATTTCGAATTTCCCGCCAACTTTTTTTTTTTTTTACTTACTGATTCCATCACAATCGATGATCATTTTTTTTTTGACACAATGTATTTTTTTTTTTTTTTTTGATCGATGTAAATGTTTCTTTGATACTTTGATAATAAATTTTACGATTTTTTTCTTCGTTGTTAAATGTTACACAAATTTGTATCACGTTGAATCATCACGAATAAAAATAAAAAAAAGTGTAATTGGACGTTTGAATTATTTCTCTACAGTTTGATTGTACATTAAGCAACAATTGTTTATTAAGATCGACTTTGTATATTGAAAAGATTAAATTAAAGAGGCAGATGTTATTGTATACATTTGTAATGGTTTTTTTGAAGGTTATGTTGACGTCATCGATTCTAATAGAATGACGTAAACGATGCATAAAAAATGATATACGTTCAACGCGATATTCGATTGTTTTACGCTACAGCAATAACTCCAAGAGAGAAAAAAGAATTTTTTTTCATATCTCTAATTAATAAAAAA